>NC_056733.1:1881086913-1881386913 GCF_019279795.1 Protopterus annectens | reverse complement strand
ATAAAACTCATAATTAAAGTTGTTATTAATGAGAAAAGTACAGTTTAGAAGACATGTCTGTTAAAACATTCTACAGCAACTAACAGATGTCTTAATATTTCCTAAAAAAAAAATAAAACATAGGGTAACTCATGATCATATGGGGCGATTAATTAATCAGTTAGTACTAGGCCATACATAGCTTAGCCATGCACCCTTGGACATTTCGCTACTATGATTACTCCACTTGTTGTTAAGGGCCATACTACTAATCTGTAAGGTTAATTTATGTGACTCAATGCAATCATCAAGGCTTAACTTGAAAAAGTAGGGAGACCTTTAGGTAAATAACTTATGCCTCCAAAACATCCTAGTAAGCTATAAAGTAGCAGAAAGTAATCTAATAACTAAGCCAACATGGGAATGGAGAAAGGAGATTCTGTCGATATGAATGACTACAATTAGGGACACAGACAATAGGAAAGAAGGGGCTGGAATTTATTGGAGAAAACTGGCAAAAGAATCAATGTATTGGGAGCAAATAATTAGAGATGGAAAGGTAATGGGAAGAGGCCAAGAATTTATTTGGACTGTAGGCTAGAAATGTCCTTCCCTATCGAGGATTGATATTAGAATATAGGCAAAGGGAAAGAAATAGGGTGATCCTAAGCAAAAGACTAGCACTGGTAGAATATTTAGTAGAATATAGAACAGAAGCTGCTGTTAAAAAAGAGTAATAAGTAAAGCATGTTAAATATGACACGATAACTATAAGAATCAATCAGAGGAAGTTAGCAAGGACTGGGAAGAGAGACTGGATAAAGCAATTCACAATGAAACAATTGGGGATATATGTATGTCTCCCAAATATGCAGCAAAGTCTAGAGGATTTATTTGGGATCTTTGCTTGAAAGTGTTTACATAAGTATTTTACACCCCAAGTAGACTCCAAATAATTTTTCCGCAGGCAGACAGCAGATGTTGGATTTGTGATGGTGACGAAAAAGGTAACTGAGAATGTATTTGCTGGGAGTGTAATGAGTTGGCAGGCTTTAAATATTCCCTACAGACTACTCTGTCAGAGATACTAAATGAGCAAACTCACATGGCTAAGGAAATGTTTTTTGTGAGCCTTGATACAGAATCGGAATTGCCTAGACATAGCAAGGCCTTGCTGAGTCTAATTATGGTGGCTGCCAAAAAAACAATTACTGGTGAATGGAAATCAAAGTCTAAACCAACTGTACTAGAAGTAGTGAATATAGTAACAGAGATAAAACAAATGGACATGGGATCTTTAGAAAAGGGTAGGAGCAAATTATATTGAAAAAATGGAAACTGTGGGAACAATGCATGCAGATGAGGAATGAGGTTTAAAAGATGGCAGGACTTGAATGAGCTATGTAATGTGCAACTGACAGTGACTGGACAGATTATAAGTGCTGTATAATGCTTGCAACTAAAATTATGTCAATATGGTTAGCTTTCATTTATATAAATATATGATTACCTATGTCATAAGTGATATTTTAATAAAGATGTTTCTTGTTTAATAAAAAATAGAACAAAACATCCTAGTAAGCTTTCCTACATAACTAATGTTTCTTAGATGAAGAACATCTGGTAATACAGCTTCTTTCATAGCCTGAAGTATAAGATCTGTTGCTCTACATGCAGGGGTCTGTACAATACCGAAATAATGTGATATACAAATCTCACCATCATGTAGCACTAAAGTAGCTACACTGTCAAGAGCTGCCTCATTTCCTGTTTCTATCTCAACTACTTACCACGCAGAACTTTATTACAACACCTTGAAAAAATGCCCTTGGCAAACTCACATTCTTTAAATTTACTCAGCAAATAGGCCTTTTCACTCAGTAGATAAAAAAATACTCCTAATAACTAAATCAAATAATTCTTTTGAACAATCCCTGTTCCTTCTACATCTCTAAAATCTGAAATTTATTTTCCCTAGTCCCTAAACAAAAACCTCAATGGAAACAACACATAATGAATACATATATATTCCTGCACAACTCCTGGTGAGACAAATATTCCAAGCAGTCCACACAGTATATTCTAAGCTATGTTATATTTCACCTTATCTAAGGACACAATACTTGCATTATATCTACAGCCTATGTCTTTATTATCCTTTCTTGTTAAACCACTTATTTTCCTACCCCAATTCCCACTCATATCCTCACATCCCCTAACTGTTATTACACCCTTCAACATCTCCTGGTTCCCTACCTTGCTTTTTCTGTACTTTTTCATTCTTTATCACATTCCATTTGTTTTCTATATCTGTCTCTGCCCAGCCACATATCATGCACAGGAACCTTGCAGCTACTCTTAAGAATAATAATCTGATATTTTCCTGCTTAACCTTCCTCTCACTCAACTTATCTGCTAATCATCTGTTTCAGCCACTGCCAGATGCCATGCATGATCCAAGCACGTTCTTTGCTGACAACTCTCCCTATTCCCTTGGTCTTGCATCTAAGATTTGCCTTTTCACCTTACTCCTCCTGTGCAATCTCTATAACAATAACTTCATCAACATGTTATTTCAGTACTGTTTTCCTCAAGCCTCACTTTTTACAAGCATGCTCTTGGAAATCATTCCTTCTTTTCTTTCCTTCCACTTTTTTGCTTTGCACCATTGTTGTACTAATGCATTAGGTTTTATTTAATACTTTTATCTATTGATATAGTCTTTTGCCTTTTTTAAACTATGTTGATGTTTTACTGAGCTTTCTATGTGCATTTATTTTAATAAATTGCTTAAATCATCATGACCATCATCATCAACATCAACCCCTTTTTTTCTATATGTGGTCAAGGTTTTGCATAAACACTCAACTCTCTTGATTTAGTGCCATTTTCCTAACTTTTTCAACATTTATACATGGCTGTCACAGGTCTTCTCTTATGCAATCCATCTATATCTTTGTTTAATGTCCTAGTTACATCTTGCCTTCTTGCTGTGTCTTCCAAACCCTTTCCATGAAATTACCTTCTCCTTTCTTACACACAACTGAATCATCATAATCTGTTTTCTCTGAACTTCTCTGCAATTGGAGATACTTGGGCTTCTTCTCTGATGTCTTCATTTCTTAATCTGTCCCACTGTATGCATCCGGCCACCCATCTCAGGCACTTCTTCTCCATCACTTCAAGCTTCCTCAACTGCTCTGTCTTTATTGCCCAGGATACCATACCATACAGTAGTGCTGGTCGCACCACTGTTTTGCACAACTCACTTTTCAGCTTCTTTGGCATTCATCTATCACACACTTCCCCTGACACTCTATGCCATTTGGCTCCATCCACTCTGATTCTAGTTTTGACCTCCTCATTAAGACTTCCTTTCTCCTTGACCATCCCCCTGAGAAACTTGAAGGTGTTAACCTGTTCCGCTATTTCCCTTTTTATCTGAATTATCAGCTTATTTTGCCCCCCTCCCCATCCATTGCCATGGCAGCTGTCTTGCTTTTTTGCATGAATTATACTTGGAACCTTTTCCCCTGGATCACTGCTGAAAACAAGAAACATATGCCCAGATGGACAATGCCAGTAAACAAATCCTAATTAATTAATAGCACCCCCTCAGCTAACAGTGTCCATGTTTTTATAACCCTTCTTCAACATTATATCATACCCATTACCAATTCCTATCTGCTGTCTTCTACTGGATCAGGTGGCATGCACAAGGAATTTCAGAAAGCATTATTAATGGCTATAACTGAAATATATGCTTAAGCAATCACTACTGAAATCCAATGCATAAAACAGTACCCATTCTTAAAATGCATTAATGTAGTAAAACCTAGTCACTTAGCTACCCAAAAAAAACAATACTAAGTTGATGCTGTAAATCAGTATGGCTTAGAGATATAACAAACAGACAATTATAAAATGAGAAATATTTGTCCAGCATAAAATTATGCCCATCTTAATTGTTAGACCTATGTAATCTGCTAAGTAACAGCTGTTTGAAAATTCTTTCACCTGAATGGAAATTTTTGTCACTCTACTTATGAATCAAAATCTTTTGCTGTATACTAGACCCATCATCAGACTTATTAAACTATTTGAAATCTATTAAGCTGCATATTCTTAGAAAACTCCTCCATCATAAGGGATAATGTCACTAGTACATATCTTTCGGGTCAAAATTTGCTAACACATACTGTCTCCTAAATATAATTTGCCAATTGACATTTAGCAACTGAACATGAGTTACTTATTCACATAATCCTGTAAAAACCACTGAATTAAAGTAAAACAACGTTGGCATTAAAACACCTATTGCATGTCTTGTACCAGTATTGCCTGGGAAATTCCTTGTTCATCAAGGGAATGATTGTCTTCTGTACCTGAAATATCTTTCTCTGGTGTGTATTACTATTTTGGTTGTACCATTTAAGATCAAGGAGAACGTGTTCTTCTTAACTTATTTCTATAACAAATGCAAAGCTACAAAAACTCTTAAACATGGGCACATTTTAAAATAATCATGTTTACTTAGGATTAACACAGCCTTTGATTAGCATGAACTCAAAATTAGACAAACGTCAAACATTTCTGTATTCTTGTAGTGCAGCTCGTTTTTCAAACCGTTAAGTTAAAACGATGGGTAAAAAGGTCACACAGGAAAACCTATCCGTTAAGAAATACAAAAAGAAAACTCTAGCAAAGCTAGACTTTCTACTGTGTGATACCTTAAACCTCTTGTATCAGAGGTAACATGGGACCATAAATAAGTGCTCCTCACCCATTTTATACTGATATGTGCTAACCCTAACACTGCCCTGCCCTAAACCCAGTCCTACACACAAAGCCCTTTCTGTAACAGTGTCACTATCAAAAGTGTGTCTAGTGTTACAATTTTTTAATCAATTGGAAAAGGAGAGTATTCACTGGCTTTTTTTGATTGGTTGAATGCCAAACTGTCACAATTGTTAGTGTTCAATAAAGATAAGTGCCAAATCAGTGATCATCAATATTTCTGTATATCTATTTATGTAAAAAATGCAAATATAATACATATAGATAATTAGACAATATGACCTAGCACTGAGGAATGTAGTTTTGTCCAGGTCCCCTTCAATAAAAACATCACACCGAATGACATTTGATGACCTTTATTAAACTTCATAAACATGATTGTTAGCCAATATTTATAAATTTCACCAAAATTCAGAATTTCAGCCAAAAATAGTATAGGTGAAAATAACATCCATGTAACATTTACATAGGACAGTGTCCCTGCTCATCCTGATCAGTAAGCAGCGTCCATACCTCCACTCGCTTACTTATGAAGCAGTGTACCACTCACTTCAGTTACCATTTATTGAATTACCTCCATCCAAATAAGCAGCTTACCTCTGCTTTCTTATTTACTTATCAAGCAGTGCAACCGGTCACTTGCCTTTCCCAACTTATTAAAATGGACAACCACCACCAGAGGGGGAACAGAAGAGGGCAAGCCTGTCCCTCTTCTCTGCCCACCAGCCTGACCAGACTGTTCCCCCTCTTTTCAAAACTTCCAGCAATGTAACCACAATTAAGGCATTAGGCCATACATCATTCAGTGTATCCCACCCTGTCTAAACCAAGCTGGAGCTGAGTCATCTTCTCCTAAAACCCTATCACATAACTAGCGAATAGCCAGTTACTTCAAAAGCTAAAAACAAACCTCTGATACCTTCACTATGCTAAGGTAGCAACCATAAACCCATGACCTGGCATACCCATACTCGGTTACCCAACTAAACAACCAAACACTTAGCCTACTACCACTTGAAAGCATGCAAAGGCCATTGCATCATCTCTCGTCTAATTGCAGCTCCATTTTACTGTCCAATGAATCTAATAACCACATGAAATCTCTTTTAAATTGCACTTAATACCAATCTTGCCATCACTCTAATGACCCAAAAATTAAACACGCAAACCCATATCATGGCTTTTAGCAATATGATCCAAATGTATTACCAACAGAAAACAAAGCCAGGCCAAACTAACCAACCACAGTGTACCCCCAAAACTTGAAAATGCCCCAATCCCACCAAGTCAAACAAGGTCAGTGACATGCCAATACCATCCAGCATGTATTATATTAACCCGGCCCTGTGTCCCCTAAACTACAATAAATCTAAGATAAGTCCTCCTACACCAAACACCCCTTAGCTCACAAGCCTGAACCAAATTACTCAATGCAGCCCACTAACCCTCAACCCCCACTGTTTGCAACACTAACCGACCCATCCCAAGGAAGATCCCAGCTAACAATACAGTGTGAAATTCAATTCTGATACTCCCCGACAAGATCAATCAAACAAGACATTACCTTTCATTCCATCCAGAATGTGGTAAAATACTCCAGCTCTGCCTCCCGTAAAACTGCAATAATTCAAACCAAGTCCTCCTATATACAACGCACCACCTAGCTCACCAGCCTAATCCAGTTTATTCAGTGCAACCCGTTAATCCTGACCAAGATGACACACCCTTTACCAAAAACTCTCCTATAACAACCCCCTTAATCCTGCCACAATCATATAATCCTAACCATCATCTGACATGCCTCAGCTCACCTAATATCTCCTTTAACAGTAACCATAACTTGGTATGCTACCATGGTAATCTGCCCACCTGACCCATTCAAAGGAAAACCCCAACTACCAATAAGACAGTGTGAAATTCAATCCTGATGCTTCCCATACAAGATACGATAACAAAAACAACCCCCATGACAGACATTACCTTTATACCATTATACCATTATAACACAACAATGAAGAAACCAAACACTATATTAGATATATATGTAACTGCACTGCTGGAAATCCATGACCATATTTCCTAATGCACCATCAGCTGATACGTTCCTCAGCATCCTGCCTCACCTGTCAAGGTGCACATTCCTTCAGACCACCAAATAATGCCCGCTCAGCATGACCTCCTCTGCGACCTCCGTGTGATCTGTAAATAGAAGGAAAAAAAACTGCAAACAATCCACACACGAAAAATCAATATTTAATGACATGCAACACCAATGGCACAGCTCTTCCATCAACTGTAAGAAATGCTCACATTACTGAATGCGAAACCCCCATGCAACTTAATGATGTCTTTATAAAAACTTTGTTTTAAGTTTCTTCCTAGCGTCCAGCTTCATGATACAAATGATACCCATGTAAAATAAAACAATTTCATATCCTCAAAAGGCCTCTTCTAAGCACCCACCTTCATGATACAAATGATACCAATGTAAAATAAAACAATTTCATATCCTCAAAAGGCCTCTTCTATAAATAAAATTATCACTTTAACCATCCCATGAGATTTCTCAACAAAATTGTTACCAATAATCCAAAAATTGGGACAGGGAAAGTTAAAACCACAAAGTGTGACACAAAATGCCAGTCCCTATGACCAACCCTATCCCTCTACCCCAAAAGATATTGACACAACCTTACCTTATCAAACAAACTGGGTGAGTGACTAAACTCACCCTAGAGTTTTACCCACATCCCTCAAAAGACACTGAGCAGTATGTGGAAACAACTATTAATCTTGGCTAACCTAGAACCCTACACCATTAACCTCACAGCTTCCTATACTCCTACAATTGTTATAATTTTACCTTACCTGTAAACCCAAAAATCCTTATAAACAACCCCCCCCACATCTAGCCCCAAACATACTTCCCCCTACACCCCATGGTGCACCACTCAACAGTCAAAATCATGCAATGAAATACATTACCTTTCAAAACCACTTCTTTTAGGCACTGACCACTGCTCGCCCAACTCTGACCTTACAATTAGTACACTTTTCGTACCTATAGAATCTTCTATATAGGTTGCCAAATGGCATATCACCCTCTGCATACAAACATCCAAACAAAGATGACCACGCCCTTGTGCGCCACCCAAACACTCATCAATTTGGATACCTCTGACAGTCATAATGTCCACTCACCACAAGTAGCGGGAAAGAGCACATGAGCCATAGATACCTATAACTGATCAAGCATGGGCAATTAGGCCCTCCTACCTTGCCAATATACAAAATCTTGTTACAATAAGTGTCCACGCTGTTCATGAAATATCTAAATAGATACTTGCTTAAAGTATGTCAGTAGTCTAATCCATGCATCAGCTTCTCTGTTGGGAAACCAATTAGTACACTTTTCGTATCTATAGAATCTTCTACGTAGATTGCCAAATGGCATATCATCCTCTGCATACAAACATCCAAACAAAGATGACCACGACCTTGTTCAACAAAGGCCAGGGAATTTTTTTTTATTAATATATATTGCACCAACTTAAACAAGGTGGAAGCCTCACACCTCTGCAACCACCCTTAAATCTCAATCCATAATGATTTGCCAGAAATTTGCCCGCCAATCAGAACATCATGAAAATGAACCCAAACAAGAGACAAACCCGAGCAAGGCTCCTGGCATCCTTTTTAAAATCTGCAAATCTCATGTTTTTTATACACAAAATATGGAAATACCCACAACCCATCTGTGAATCGATTTAGATAACTGACATCCCCGATTCTGGCTACAGTGAAGAATACTGGTATTAAAAAGAGCAGACTCTGTTTAACTGCACTACATACCTGCTGTTCCTACAATGGTAAACATTAAGCCGAAAACATAAAACTGCTGCGCTAGATTATTATATACACAATGAAGGTGTTTCACTGCACAGCACCCAGCTACCAATCTTTATTTTGCCACACACCAGGGACACAAACCAAAGGATGTAACCCATTTTGTATTAACCCTATGGTACCAAGACATTATAAACCCACACCTGTACCCAACGTACTCCCACTGTAATCCACTCCGTAACCAAACCATTTCAAAAGAAAGTTATATTGCTTCCTAGCCCTAAGCCCACCAGTTCACATTCCAGTAAAAACAAGGACATATTTTAAATACTGCTCTTACAACTTAGAAAGTTACTAGAGTAACAAGGTTTGTTTTAGCGTACATTTCTGAAGGATATGAAGTCTGAAACTGCAATGCATATCATTATTTACTGACATAAATCCTCAGAATATCCTAGTGATTTACCAGAAAAATACAAATTTTATGAGCAACAGACCAAAAATATGAGCCAGAAATCTGGACATTCTCAAAATCTGGGCAGTTGAGAGGTGTGCTTCTGATACTACACATTTTCTGAAGTAACGCCACCCATATGAAGTCTGAAACTAAAGTGCCAGTCCTCATGCAGTGAACTCTGTCCTCGTAATGACACCATGAATAATAAAGCTCCTTCCAGCCATGAAATGTACTACTCACCTGCATGGGAACACTGTTACTTAACTGCCATGCTTTCCCCACAAATGCGCTCTGTCCCAAAAAAAAAAACACAAAAAGACAGCAGCCATGGCTAAAACAAAAACAGCAGCCACGGCTAAAACAAAATGGTAGATCTGAACCTCTCCTGAAAATCTGTGCAGTTGAGAGGTATGCAGCTGTTGAGGAGCTGCAGACCACAGAGGCAATCCAAATCAATGCCCTCCATGCACACACACTCCTAACCACAAACAATTCAATGATTAGCCAGCCCTCCAACACCCAACATACCAGGCCACCACAAATCAACCAGTTAAATTCCTCTGTCAAGAGGGATTCACACGAGCTCCCATCAACTCCTGAACAAGTGACTCAAACTACATTGCATAACTGAACAACGGCCAATACATACAACCAATCTACTCTCACCAGCATTTCCTATGGGGTTGTTATCCCATTCTTGCTAACTAACCACATTCTCCTTGACACCTCCTAAAATTTATTACAAAGCATATTCTGCTCTGCTTGTCAAACACACTACAGATATTGCTTCCATCCAAGGGATTAGCAGAGTCACAGTCCATCAAAATGGGGACTCACACAATGTAGCTACACCATAATAGTTACCCAGATTGCTTTCAACCTAACTCATGTAACATGCATCTGTGCCCTGTATGCACACCTGGCTGACATTCTTAGCAGGCAACTGACAACCTATGAAACAGTCATACTTTAAAGCCTTGTAAACTAAACCACCACTCACAGTTGTAAAACCTCCACGCCAACTGCAGGACCTGCTTCTCCACTGGCTTTACTCCCTACTCCTCCCAATAGCCATACTAACTAAAATAATGGATTAGGAAAGATAAAGTGAACAGGCAAATGAAAAGTTATTAAACGCTAAACACCAATTCAATCCAATGCACTGGACCCACTCACCTCATCATTTGAGCCTGCCAAGGACAAAGTACTAATTTTCAAATTAACTGTAGTTATGCACTATACACCCTTTATCCCTACCCCATAACACATGACTTTCGTGAGTAGAAACCTCATCCTCCCAAGATGGTGTGAACAATTATAGTTGCAACCATAGTACTTGAAGAGGAAGGGAAAGAAAAAAAAAACATCCTACTCTCCTCTTCAGTCATACCACTATCAACAGAAAGGCCTACCGGACCACCACAGTTCCTGCCGGTCGTCTTGGACATGATCCTACTCTGTAGCAAGATCACACCAAAATGCGACTCCTACTCCAGTTACACTTGCCTAAAACCCTTTAAGCCCATCCCTACCCTTACCTCATTTCCTCCCAATCATCCCTCATTCCTATTTAACCCTATCCTCCCCTTATTTTCCTAATTCCTACTACTCTAACTAACCCCAATTGAAGCTGTCCCTGGGCAAATTGGTCTGTTCTAAATCTCATTTCCTGCCTTAAGGGTAGTACAAACTTTCCTTAAGGAATAACAAATCAGTATGAAGGGAAAACTAGTTGTCTTCCTATAGAGAAATTGATTTCCTGTACAACTAGTTTTCCTTTTATGCTGATTTAAATATATGTGTTATATCATAAATCAAACATTAAAAATATTGAAAACTCAGAATATTGAAAAACTACTTAATTCAGGAGGCAAGCCTCCTACAACCCCTCACCCCCCCCCCCCAGTTAATTATATATACCAACTGCAGGATCACACAACAGTGTGAAAAGGGTCAATTCCCATTTTCAATATT
Source organism: Protopterus annectens (assembly GCF_019279795.1). Classification (NCBI taxonomy): domain Eukaryota; kingdom Metazoa; phylum Chordata; order Ceratodontiformes; family Protopteridae; genus Protopterus; species Protopterus annectens. The sequence goes on along the minus strand of NC_056733.1, from coordinate 1,881,375,860 downwards.
CTGAGTTTTCAATATTTTGAGATTTCAGCTAAATGAAAATAACCTGTAGATACACACACACACACACACACACACACATATATATATATATATATATATATATATATATATAGATGTTTTGGTATATCTCAAGGTTTCTTTTGTGGAGTTGTGACTCTTACTCATCCCTTTACAGAAGTTACTCACTAACCCTTAAGTGCAAAAACCCTACCAACTCCCTTATCAAGCTGAGTCTCAGCCACTGCCATAAATCCTTTACTCAGAGAATTAACCTTCTTAATATTCTGCCATTCATATTTACCTACAAGTTTATAAGTTTACAGGCTGACACAAGGCAAACAAACTTCATGCCATCATAAGCCCAGCCAGTAAACTACAGTCGAAAGTTTCCTCCTGTCTCAAGGAGAACATCCCATGATAGAGTCAGAGAATACTTGGAATTAGCTAATCAATTGCCAAGATTTACCTTTAAAGTAGCAAGGGTAATGGTCTATTTGAAGTGTAAGAATATATTTTTCTCTCTCTCTCTCTCTATATATATATATATATATATATATGTATAGATATATTTATATCTGAATTTACATCCGTGAATTGGGTATTTGTGGAGCCATTTATTCTGCAAAGGTATCAGAAGTCAAGGAGGATGAGGTGATTCATGATTCTAAAAGCTAGACACTGATCATCGCAGAGGAATCTATAAGATATGCAGTAGACAGAGAAGGCAGTGAATCTGTAAGGAAAACTAAGGGTCTTCAAGCCAGTGATCTTTTTAGTTTAGCATATTTGTGGTCTCTCAAGTGGACTGATGGACATACAAAAGGTGGGGGCGGCATTATATTTAAAATTATGTCTGATGAGTGATGAGTAGAGTGAGAGTAAGACTTCTCTGGATGTAGTAGATATGTCCTTTGGATATTAATTGGGCATATAAACTGATTAATTATCTACTGTGGAAACAAGATGGTTCAAGGAAAGGAGTCATCAACAAAGACTCCTTGATGGCTTATCCAGCCAAAGTGCTAGAGACAATAAAATAGTTTGCTGTGAATTCCTGGGTAGGCTGTTTTTTGTTTTGTCATCAACAGAGATGCTTATTTCTCTGCTAACAATATCCATTTGAAGGGAGGTGTCTTCAGTTTGGTAAGATGCAGAAATATTTTGTTTACTAGTCTGAGGTTAAATGCTTGCATGCATTTTGTTGAAAGGAGTATCATTCAGAAGCATTCTGTTATATTAAATTGACAGGAGCAGTCACACATTTAAATTATAACTTTCATCATCAACAGTTCTGACCTTAGCAGAAGAAAACAGTTGCTAGTCCTTTGGGTATCTGGTAAATGGTCTCAACTGGTGATGTATGTACAAGCTGATAACTGACATACTTTACCTGTTTTCTTAATTACATTTCTTAGTCAAACTAATTAAACAATTGTGACAACAGTTTTTTTACTGTGATCCATTATGCCTAAGTTTCTTTCCATAGTTGAAATGAAATGTCAGTTAATTTCAAATTGAAGAAATGTTAAAGGTTCACAATCTCTGCTAACATATTCTAATTTTAACTTTTAGATCATAGAACCATTGTATATGAATATCATGAATAAAAGGAATAGAACCTGAATCTGATGGTGGCTGAATGTTTCCATGGCAAGCATAAGTGACTACACCCGTTGGTGCAGGCCATCGGTTTACCAAGACTTAAGCAATGCAGAACTCAGAATAGAAAAAATGCACATTTTCTTGTCATTTCTGTTTAATAAGAAAATCTGCGTATGTTGGAGCGGAGATGAGGGCCTCATTTGGTGAAGCATGTAGGGATTATGTTTTTCACACTTGCAACACATTTTTAACAAAGTTTGAAAATCTAGTTAGAATGCTATGGTCTATAGCAGTCTAATTTTATTTTCAAACATTTTCTTATTTTTTGTGAAAAGTTCTAGGGTACAAACCTAGCTTTGTAAATAGTGCTGAAATGTGTGTGCCACAGGCTAGTGCCACCTAGTGGTAATGACTACCGTCCAGTTTTTCTGTCATAATTCTGCCACAGTAACTTCAGTTTTTATATCACCTGGCAAAGCTTCACTAAGTCAGAAGCTCTAGTTATGTCTTGGTGGACCATATCTGCTGTTATTCACCTGATAAGCTCTCTTGTACATCAGTCAAATAACTGGATCAATTTCAACTGGCTGCTCTTCTGTCTCTTATAGCAACATGTTCCTCCTCCTGTCTAATCTCAGGTTCCATCAATTCTTCTGCTGTCATACACTTTTTGTTATTTACAGATAATCTCTACCTATAGATCTACAGGTCTCACCCTTTCATCAGTGTGATACAGATATGTCTACACACCCCTTCTAGCATCACTTCTTTCATTTCCCCATATAGTGCATATTAATATTACCATGTTTGGGTCACCATACATTCTGCCTTTGCGTGCTCACTTTCCTTTTCTACATATTGACTATGTATATTCCCCCTGTTCTTCTTCTTAGACTTCCTTCACCTTACATCATTGTTTAAAGGTATGTTTGGGAGTGACTGTGGCAACAAACAGTGATGAGCTACTGTCAGCTTTTGCTGTGGCTAGCACAGGGCTGAAAGGCCATTTTAGTCATTTTTCTTTTCTTCTTGACTGTTTTTATTTATTTTTAAGCAGTACAGGAGTTAGGTGACACTGCCTGAAGGCCTACTTATGTAAAGCTAAGTCCCAGAGCAACTAGTTAGTATTTGTCAGTAACTGGCTGTAACTAGTGGTTTGTAGTATCTTGCTAAGCATTTAATCTCTTGGAATTTGATTATGAAAGCCCTGCCTATAAGCCAGGTGACATGACTAGAAGCTCTGGTTCCTATTGGAGCTGGTAGGGAATGATGAGGCTTAAGCCTGTTTGCTCTAATTGGGAGTGGAGGGGTGGAATGTGCTTGATGCACACACACTGTGAGAGAATCCGTAGTGCAGAGTAAGGATCACATGGATGCATACCTCTCAACTGTACCAAATTCCTCAGTATGTAACAGTTTTGAGGACAAAATAGTGGGGTGCCATGCATTTCTGAGTGACCCCTTCAATTCCCGATTTTTGTTTTTTTTTTAATTTATAATTTTAACTTATGCTGACATCATCATGTATCGTCAGCATGTGTGATGACATCATCTTCATGAGGCAGTGTCTGACTGCTTGTCAGATTCAAAGACTTGGACGGGAAAATTTAAAAAAATAAAACCAAAGTTCAGAGATAGTTGTTTATAGCCACTGCTAAGCCTGCCAGAGAGCGAGGAATCAATTCATATTCAGCGTGAAGTCTGCCTTATATAGGGACTACCCACAGTTGGAATAACAAAACAAGTTTACTTATTGGACTGGAGTGTGGATTTTCACTTCATTTGGATTTCTGTACAAAGAGTATACTTTGAATTATATGCAGATGATCTTAATGAAGTCAGTGTGTATTCCAGGATACACTTCTCTGCTGGCTTTTTCTGAACCTCAATAGGACTCTGTGGTACGGATTCAAACACCAGGCTTCTTTCACTACCCAAGGCAGTAAACCATGTGGAAAACAGCTTACATAAAACAATTAAACTAACTGAACCATTGCATGGTGTTCAAAGTTGCAGAGCCACGGAAACAATTAATTTATTGGTTATCTTTGTGATTTTTGGAGTTTAAAGGCTGGTAAGATGTTAAGTCTCAATCTATTATTTAATTAATGTGTATATTCAAGGAGACATATATCTGCAGAGTTAACATAAATATACAACCAATGTCTACAACTAATTTAAGTGATGACCATTTGTGTGTGTGCATGTTTGCGTGCGTGTGTGTTTGTGTGTGTGTGTGTCTGTGTGTGTGTGTGTGTGTGTGTGTGTGTGTGTGTGTGTGTGTGTGTGTGTGTGTGTGTGTGTGTGTGTGTATATATATATATGGAGAAAGAGAAACAGAGAGGGACCATGGCAACCACAAATCCAACCCCAAAATACTTGAGCTTTGGCCGGCTGAGATCTACCTGCAATCAACTGGACGTATAAGTGAATTTAAGTACACTTTTATCTGCACTTTTTCATATAGTACTGCATTTTATTTATTTTTGTTTCTCACTGATAATTAATTGAACTGAAAATTGTGGATCTGTGTCTCTACAGAGAGCTTGTGTCTCTACAAATATCTTGTTAGAAGTGTAGCCATTGATACCACAGCCCATAAGGCATAACAGCATACCCAACTGGTGACTCTATAGTCAGGCACACTGATGTTCCACTCACTAGGCTAAACAAGCAGAAAGTTACTCTCAGCTGCCTGTCAGGTGTCAGGATCCGCCACATAACGCACGCACTCAGGTCACTCCACAACAAGTACAAATATGACTCTGTCATTGTCCATGTTGGTGTGAATGACCTGAGATGTACCTCCCTGGACTACATGAAAAGAGACATGGAGGAGCTCTCTGATGTTGTAGCTCAGGCAGGTATGACCCTGGGCCTGAGTAGCATCCTGCCATCACCCAGAATGATACCACAGTACAAGGACAAAATGATTGACTTCAACAATTGGCTAAGCTTCTGGTGTCATTCTAAGGGGATCCAGTATTTGTCTGCCAGGGATAACATGATCGACAGACCACGATGCTTTGCCAGAGATGGCCTGCACCTGTCGCCCTTGGGATTCCGGCCACTGGCTAAGGCTCTTGCCACCCCTATAGTGCCTTTTTTAAGCAAGGTTCAAATGACAAATTCACCACCATAACAGGTACAAGCAAGCAAAATCTGAGGGTATTGCTACTCAATGCTAGAAGTCTAAACCTCAAAATGCACTCACTCGAGGCACTCCTTAAAATGGAGAACATCGACATCTGTGCATTGACAGAGACCTGGTTCAAAGCTCCAGACAGCACCCTGCATTACCAGGCTATAATTCATACCACACCTTTCAGCCACCTAACCCGGACCAAAGCACTAAAGGTGGAGGCGTGTCCATATTCATTAAGGATATCCATACCTCCAGGCTAGTTGCACAGCATAATGCATTCGAGATTATCCAAGTGCAACTAACTCTGACCAAGACCACAATCCAAATTGTAGCTTGCTACAGACCCCCCACCATGTCCCAGGATTCCCACTCCTCATTTCTTGATACACTGGAAAATATTAGGGTACAAACCAACATCCTAATGATGGGCAATTTCAACTACCCCACCATTAACTGGAAAAACTACTCATGTACCAACTCTTTTGCTCAACGTTTTCTGGAATTCATAAATTCCAATGCCTTGGATCAACTTATTCACACCCCCACCAGGGGTAGCAATATCCTAGACCTGGTCATTACCAACATGGGCGACCAGTGTTCCACACCAGAGGTCAATTCCTCGTTGGTCAGATCCGACCACAAGCTAATCACCTTAGACATCCACATCCCGTCCCCCCCCCCCCCCCATTAGGGAAACCACCGTAAAAAACTTCTCCAAAGTCAACTTCACACTTCTTAAGAGAGAAGTGGCAAACTTCATGACACCCATGCAGACGGACAGTAGAGGTATGACTGCTGAATCCTACACAAATGCACTTTATAAACATTTACACGAGTGCATGGATCATGCTATCCCTAATAGAACCAAGATGCTATCCTCCAAAAAAAGGAAGCCAATCAGGTGGTCCTCTGCCATAAAAAACTCTACAACAGAAGAAAAAAACTGTTACAAAAAAGAGTAAAATCCCTCTGCCATAAACAAACTCTACAACAGAAGAAAGAAACTGTTGCAAAAAAAGAGTAAAATCCCATGACTGGAGGATCTCCTTGGTCAGCCTCAGTAAGAAGCTGAGATCCCTCATAAAATCCTCCAAAGCTAGTTATGAAAACAACATTGCCACTGACTCTAAAGACAACCACAAAGCATTCTATAGCTATGTCAAAAATTTTAATGGCAACACTCACATCTGCTCTGAGTTACCTCACAATGGCACTAAATATACAGAACCAACTGATATTGCCAACATCCTGGCAGATAGGTTCAGTACTAACTTTACCCCCCTCTCACCCCCTAGAGGGCCCATCTCTATACCAGAAGTATACAAAGTTCCTGTAATCATGGCTGCACAGGTAAAAAACACACTCTCCAAAGCCAAGAACACAGCATCCATGGGACCTGACAATATCCCAGGCTGCGTTCTACATGAACTACAGAACGAACTGGCACCCCACCTAAGTACCATGTTCAATCATAGCCTCACCTCAGGCTTTGTGCCCACCGAATGGCACACCGTGACTGTCATCCCACTCCACAATGGGGGAGCCACGACGGACCCTGGGAACTATCGCGCCATTAGCCTGATGAGCCTGATCTCATGAGACTCATAAGCAAAGACATTGGTAATCTCTAGACTCTGGACTCCACACAGTTCAGGTTTGTAAAAGGCAGATCATGTCTCCTAAACCTGATAAACTTCTATGAAGCAGTCACCAAAGCCATAGATGAGGGTAATGTGGTTCACACAGCTTATCTAGATCTCGCCAAGGCTTTTGACACCATCCCCCACTCTGGAATTATAGATAAACTCACTAAGCTAGGTATAAATCCCTATGTCATAAGATGGGTTGCCAACTGGCTCATGGACAGAACCCACACTGTGAAAGTAGCAGACTCCAAATCCGACATCAGACCAGTGACAAGTGAAGTACCACAGGGTTCAGTCCTGGGTCCTCTCCTCTTTGGTATCTACTTCTCTGAAGTACAGGCTAATACAGAAGGTCTTTGGCTAACAAAGTTTGCAGATGACTGCAAACTAGGAGCCATAATCAAAACTCCTAACAATGTGGACATCCTACAAAATGGCCTCACCGAGTCAGATGCCTGGTGTCAAAGCCATGGCCTGAAGCTCAGTGCCAAAAAGTGCATTGTCATCCCCTTTGGTAAAAACTCTGTACCCATGAACTACCACATAGGTGGTAGTCTACTTAACACTGAAAGTGTGATAAGAGACCTTGGGACACAGGTGGACAGTAGTCTCTCCTTTGATAATCACATCACCACAGTGGTCAGGAAATCCTTCTTTGTGGCACACCTCATTACAAAAGGTTTCTCATCCAGAAAAAAAGAGGTCATTGTGCCCCTCTACTCATCACTCATTAGACCCATTATAGAATACAACGCCCCTTTTGATATGTACCTCAGAAGACATCTACAACAAATGGAAAGGCCACAGAAATACCTCACAAAGAGGATTACTGGCCTCAAACAGATGCCCTATGCAGAACGTCTCAAAAAAATCCAGCTTTACTCCATCACATATCGCCTACTTGGAGGCAATCTCTGCCTAACATACAAAGCTATGTCAAACCCAAAGCTGTTGGACATGCTCCACTTAAAGAAATCCCAATCCCTCCGAGCTACACGCTGTAGGGACCTAAACCTTGTCACCACAATAAACAGGACATGCTGGAGGGATAGATTCCTGTCCCAGAGACTTACCATACTCTGGAAAAGACTACCTACCTATGTCAAACAGAGCTCCTCATTAGCACTCTTCAAGAAAAATCTTGATGATTGGATGGGAAATAGGGAATTCACCCTGGGGATCACTTCTGTGGCTCTGCTCGGCAGGGGCACAGGAAAATAATTTTCTTGGGTGGCAAAAGCCAGAGTACCTATTTGGCTAGGCTTATATAGGTCCTAGGGCCAATAGCCTAGTACCTACCTATGAACATACAAAACTCTGACTGACATTTACACTAAAACTACAGTAAACATTCAATGACTGGTAACCATCTATTTAGCCTAATCCACCACAGAAAATTTACAGGGCATTTTATGAATTGCTTGGTTCTTTCCTGAAACAGACATGAGAGTTTCTATGGAAGCTGACCTCCCATTTTGATACTATATGCCACAACATAATTTCCAGGATGACAACTGTATGCCACACCATAATTTCCAGAAAGAGATGGTTTAAAAAGTTAAACACAGTAGAGTAACAAGAGATTGTACCGGGCTGTCATAAACTGAATGAAACAATAGAGAGAAACCTGTAGGGACTATCAGCACCACACCACTACAGTCCATTCATGATTCTACCCTCGTTAGCTGAAATTAATTAACAAATAGCTTTTCATTATATGGTGAATCTACATATAAAAAAAAAATCATAGTTTTCTAAATATTCTGATTTTATTTCATATACTTTTGCACTATACCTCGTAATTTTTTTTCACTTTAATTACTGAGTACATTTCAGTCAGTAGATCATGCCAGACACTAATAAGACATTAAAAGCGTCATATGTATTTTTCAGGAAATGCATGTTGATGCAAAAGTTGTTCTATCAGGTTTCTAAGAAAAGTAGAGCAAATCATTCCTCATTTTGGACTTCCATTCTCGGTCCTCGCCTTTCCACTCCCAATACTTTGGCATTGTCTAGAATTCTTTAAGCAAAAGTTGAAGACTATAAAACCAAGTAGAAATCCAAAACAAAAACAAAACTGGATATACATGCCAAGAAGAAATCAACAACCACTTGAAGTTCTGTTAACCGTAATAAAGGAACAAAAATTAATTACACGCTGTGGTTGTGGATTTCTTTTTGGCATCCATACCTGGTTTTGTTTTTGTTTCCAAAGTTGAAAACTACGCATCCATGTTACAAACATCAGTTGGTTTACAATGGATGGAGGTTAAAAGGATTGTGACAGACAGAGCATGCAGCAAATCAGTGTTTCCAAACTAAAGTCATTGGCGTGGGATACTCCGAAGACATCCTACAAATAGAAATGTTGGTTTGTTTTAAAAAATAAATGGATATGTACTTGTAGTGGTCAATTCTCTGCTTTTGATTGATATGCAGCAGGTTTAAATGGTGTATGCGTGATTATTTTTTGTCATTGTAATGACCAATTTGAAAAGTTAATTTTTTTTATATTAATAGCCATGGTTATATGGCAAATATTGCATTATATTTGCTTTTTTCAGGTGGGAGCGTATCCTTAATTTTATATACACTTTTGCCCACAGAATTTTAGTACTGCTTATGTACAATTTAACTACGACAAAAGGTAATTATTGTTCATATTAATAAAGCATGTTTTTTAAGATAGCATACTGATGAAATATTATCTCCATTTGGTGATTTGTTTATTTGGTTATATTATTTTGGTTTTGGGTAGTTGTCACAGAGCAATCGCTCTTAAGCATTGTAAGTCATTTTCCGCTGCAAGGGATGCTGTTGCCTTTAAAGTCTATGCTGACTTTCAGGGCTGTACCCATACCTCTCAATCTCTCAGAGCAAGAAATCTGGACAAAGCCAAAAATAATAGTGGGATAAAGGCCTAAACGTAGGGACAGATTTTAAATATTGCTCCTGTAAACCAAGGACTGAATCTCAAAATGCTGAAAGCTCAAAATATTGAAGCATGGAATTTGCCTCTTCTCCACTGTTGTGCAATCTTGGAGTTTGCATATATAATTAGCGGGGGTTGGGGGGGCACAACCACCCCACATGAGGGGTGCAGAGGGGCTTGCTCCTCTGCATTAAAAATATTTTCAGTATTTTGAGATTCGGTCTTTTGTTTTTTTCAGTCGTCTGAAGTATACCCCTATTTTATATACCATCCTTGCTAAGTGTACTCTCCCTTGAGCATGTCACTGATGTTTATATCACAACCATTCACTTCCATTGATATGTAACAGGCATAATCATGGACACTTAAAATATTATGACCATTAACCTGCGGCATCGACAGAATATGTGATTGTAACTTATTACATGTTCTGCAGTAACAGACGTGTACAACTGTAATGATTGTCAGTATTTTAGAAGGGGAATTCACCATCACTTCTCTAAAAGTGACCACGTTTTGGAGGGATTATGAGGGACAGTGTTAAACCTGGGCAATCCTGGTGAGTTGAGAGGTTTGTATGACAAATATGCCACAATCCCTCCCTGCAAGTATCAAACCCATGTGTATTTTCAGAGTGCAACACAGAAAAGCTGTATCACACATGCATCTAGTAGAACTCTTTGAAGGGAAGCCTGCACTATCAAATCCTAATGTGTATGCATCCCGGAGAAGCCTTCTGCATGGCCTACCTGATGTGTGAGAGCTCACTGTGTCAGAGTTAATATATTCGACTAAAGCCTCCCTGCCTAACATAGGTATCAGCCATACGGATAACAACATGTACAGACACCACACTGTTATGAGTGGTTCACCTACACACAGCTGTGTATTGCATGCATCTGACTCACGTAATGGCAATGGATATTGTGTGAAGCATCTGTAATTGATGTGTGAATTAATAAGTGCTCCATGATAATGAATAGTACAGCAGTATGTGAGACTAATGGCAGTGCATCAACTATGCCAATATGCACAGACATTTCAGTGGTGTAAAGTCAAGTTTCAAAGATTAGTGAAGCTGCCAATGTAATATTGTGCACATACCAAACAATACATGCAGCACACTCTATAAGCATACATCAAACTCAGCACATGTACTACACGATCATTGTCCTCTGACATTGCCGTGAAAATGTTATACTGCTATGAAATCCTAACATACATCCATAAGTGTTCATGCAAATTACTAAGTGGTAATAATGTAGTGGTACATCCCTGACACAGTACAGTCACACTATAGTTATACCTATGCTACAATTACACTTCAAGATGCATATTACTACAAGCATGTTGCCCTTCTTAGTAACCCCAGCATACTGATGACTTTGCCCAAAAAATATAGAGAGTGATTCCTACATAAAGAGGTGTCCACCTTATGTCTGAATATCTTATCCCTGTTTTCAGTACCGTCCTCTTGCCTACACCACAACATAAGTCATAGATGTACTGGACAGGTGCTGTCTCCCTTTTGCAACAGAAATGAATATGTATATGTGACAAGACAAGGTGGAGAAATGACAGCAATGCAAAAGATCATTTCAAGGAGATATGTGAGATCATTCTAAGCAAGGAGGACAGAGGGGAAGGAACAGGCACTGGCAGCAGATTAAAGGAAATAACAATTCTATTTATCTCCAGAAGAGTACTTTTACACAAAGCCGGTGTCGGGGGGATGGGTGTAGACCTGTGTAATGTACTTCCTGAATGGGTAGTGTAGAAGGAATCCACAAAGCACAAAGATATTCATGACAGAACGTAAAAGTGGGAAAAATAATAAAGGAGCTAGTATCAATGAATGGACAGGTAGAAGGTAAAGGAACTTAAGAGGCAGACTAGATAGGCATATTGCCTCCTTCTGCCATTAAGCAAATGTAATGTAATGGGTCCTTTATTTGAAAGTCTATGAACCTATGTAGTCACCCACTCTACGTTCAAGCTATGACCATTTTTGTGATACACTATGTCATGTCCATTTAAATTGCTGAACTCTTTCTTAAAATTCCCTTAACTCTAGAAGTATATCGAGTTATGAACTATAGAATGTTGGCAAGATATCATCACAATATACTTACCTAATCCATCCATAAAGTACCAGTTAACATTATCTAATTATCTTACTGCAGTTATAGCAAACAGGTAACTACATTAGTTATGTAATAGTGAAGCTTTAGGGTACCTACCCCAAAATGAATTAGCATGTATTGTCTTTTACCTAGTCACTGAGGTGAGAGGCATCAGAATCCGTGTAATTAATAGGTATACAAAACCTGCACCTATATCCGGAGATGATTGTCACCAAGACTTGCAGCATGCACTACAGGTGCTGTACATATCCATAAGGTTAAGTAGTCAAAGATATATCAACAGAGAATGCTGTAATCTGTTTTTACTAGACAATGCTTCTAAGAAATAATGCCCTTGTCTGAGTCCATCTAAGACTGTTGTACATGATCTGCACTGCAGCTAATGGAAATTGAAGTACTGTCAGTGTACTGAAGGGAGAGTATAAACCCTTATTTTCAAAACCCTATACAGCTTAACTGTATTTCATAAATCATTATTAATAATCATACTTTTGTCAATAAGTAACAGTCTACTCAGTATGTATATGACATGTAAACAAAAGAAATAAAATAAAAAATTCAAAGAAATATTATTTTAAAAGCAGTCAGGGAATAGTACACATTCTATTCTCTCTCTGTCTTTCTCGCTCTCTCTCTCTCTCTCCCTATCTCTGTCTCCCTCTTACACACACACACACGCACACACACACACACACACACACACACACACACACACACACACACACACACACACACACACACACACACAATAATAATTGCTGTACTAAACTAATTAAATTGAACACTTAATCATAAAAAATATGATCTATTAAGTGGCCTGAGGTCAGATTTGCAAATATGTGTTTGTCAATGTACTGTTGCTGAGTCAGCCTGATAAAATGCCCTCCTTTAAAAATCTATCCAGTATGTCCATTTTGAAGGCACTTTAGAAGGGATCCTCATTAGCATGCTTTAATAGCAGTTATATTTCAGAGTAATGATTTACTGCTTTAGTGAACATTGCCAACCTAAAAACCTAAAACTACTGCAAGTAATTCAGGTAGAAATTGATTTTTTGTTTAAAGTAACATTGATCTCACCTAATGCCATTCCATTGACCAGTTCTGGCCCCAAGCTACTAACCAGTAAACTGACACTGTGAAATTGCATTGGCTCTCTTTCAATAGGTATTCTGAAATCCTTTTGTCAGATCTACTTCTGGGTCCCACATTTCACAACTTCATGTACTATGAATGACCGGATTTAGGAAAAAAATCTAATTATCAATAAAGCAAGATGCTAAATACTCATTACAGTACAGAGAATGATAATGCATATTGTCCTAACAGCACCTTTATTGCTACTTAATTTTATTTATAAGGATTAATCGTGACTTGCAAACCAAGTAGTTTTGTGAGCATTGTTTATAACTATAAAACAATACATTACATTGAGCCAAACGAAACTGAACATTCCAAAAATATTTAAGTAATGTGCTACCATTTAAATAATCTGCAGTAGTCAATACTATACTTTACTTTTCTTTGTAAACACAGTTTAAATAAACTTCTTCGGACATTACTTTGCAGTGGATTATAAAATGTGCCAATATTCCAGCTTTGTCAGTTACTGATTTTTGATTAAAAAAAAAAAAAGTTTCATATCTGGAAATGGAATTCACTTTGCACAATGTTCTGAGAGAAAGTGTTTAACAGAGTTGCAATGTAACTTTCATCAGAAATATATTTGACCAATAACCCACGGATGGGTGTGGGTAATGCTGGATTTACCCACGGTCGGTGTGGTTTGGTCACAAGGGAGAAACCCGAGTGACCAAACAAAGCTAACCGTGGGTAAATCCAGCATTGCCCACACCTAGCAGCGGGTTATTGCTATTATACAATGACATTATTTAAGAAAAAAAATAAATACTTTTCTTAAATAATGTCTTTTTATAATGCCTCCATGCTGCCCTTCTGCATTTTGAATGCACCCTGTGGCTGTTTTGATGTCCTGCACATGCGTATGGGAATTGTGTCCCAACATTAATGCATCAGTGCTGTGCAACTGTTGCAATGAAGAAAGGAAGATCTCCGTTGCTTCTTCCTTTTTTTTTTAATACAAAAAGGAAACCGGGAGACTTTTTAGCTTGGGGAGAGGCAGGACAGACAAAATTAAAGGATAATCAGGTAAGTTTTTCAAGTTTTGCAGAACTTACCTGATTATCCTTTTATTTTTGTCTGCACCATCCCCCTCCATTGGTTTAGGTCTTCTGGTTTCTTTTTATATTTAAAAACAAGTAAAAGTAAAAATAAATGTGAGATATACTAATGGGATACTCTCTGATTTACAACAGGCACACTGGCTGGGCTGGCCAATCAGCGTGCTCATTTTTGAATATTTTAGGCCGGTCATTGTATAATAGTGGTGCTACAACATGTTTCTATCCCTGATGAAACACAAAAGTGCTACCCAAATGTATCATTTACCCTAAGCTAACAGCAGACTGGGTTTTAAAATGTAGATGGGAATCATTGCTTATATCTCATTTCTGTTATTAGCACATTGTATTAAAAGTTGTCTCCCTACTTCTAGAAAATGATATGTCCAGGTTTGGAAATTTGCATTTGTTTTATATGTATTTTGGTCTGATATATATTGGAACAAAAGGAGAAATACACGAGTAATGCATGGAAGTGATTTGTCTTAAAAATAAATTTAAATGTGCTGAAAATCGTTATTACCAAATAGCTGGGCTTTCTGCAATGAATTATTCTGAAATGTGTAAAAAGTTAAAGGAAGTCATATCACAGAAGAAAGGTGAATAATTTAGGTGTCTGTGCCACACAACTTGTAAAGGCATTGCATCCAGGTCCAAGGTGGCCCATTGTTCTCAACTCTTATCAGACCAATCATTGAGTACAATGCGCATATCTCTCAACTGCTTAGCTCAAGAAATCTGGGACAAAGTCTAAAATAATGGCAGAGCAAAGGGCCCAAAAAAGGGACAAATTTTAAATAATGCCCTTATAAACTTAGAAAGTTGCTAGAATAAAAGTTTTGCATTAACATGCATTTTCTGGAGGATATGAAGGCTGAAACTCAAAATTGTGCAACTATTTCATGACTTCAGGCCTCAGCGATATGCCAGAATACCACAGATTTTATAAGGAACAGGCCAAAAATATGAGGCAACAATCTAGACATTCTACAAATATCTAGACAGTTGAGAGGTATGACAATGTACTCTTCAGCACATACCTAATTAGGCACTTGAAACAGCTTGAAAGACCACAGAGATTCCTCACAAAAAGAATAAAGGGAATGAACATGTCCTATGCAGACTGTCTCAAAGCTCTATAAAGCCTAAAGACCTATGCCTAGCCTGAAAGGCATCCTCTGATCTCACACTTATGGATTTTTGGACCTCTGCAAAACAAATAACACCAGAAATGCCCTTTCTAAGGACCTAAATGTGTCTGTTATATAAATAGGAGATGTTGGCGGGACAAGTATATGTTTCAAAGATTACCCCTTCTCTGGAACAGGCTTCATTTCCATGTGAATCAAAGCTCCTCCATAACCCTATTCAAGTATAACTTGGACCGATGGATGGAAAATCTCAAATTTAACCCTTGTTTAACACCTGTGTTCCTAATGGACAGGGGTAACCTGTGAATGTTTGATGTGGATAATTCTATAGTATAACTGTAAAATTCCTTGGGTATTGATATGTCAGCAATATTTTGGTAAATCTGTGGTAAACTTTGTTTGCTTAAAATGGCATTTGGGCTGTTAACCTAGTAACCACATATGAACCGATAAGAAAATTAAGACATATCCTCATTGAAGGTGCTTTTGTAGAAAATGAGTATATTGGCTGATTTTGGTGTTTGCTTAGTATAAACAAAGATTAGTACTGAGAACTCCACAACAAAGTGCTTATAATTTGTTTATGGGGAATTAAGAAACACATATGAAAGTGATACAGGTCCAATAACATCCTGTTAAAAATAATGTAAGCAGTATACAGTGAGTGTTTGTGGGTATGTAAGTGCAATGATACAACCACAGCTGAATGCAAGAAATGTTCACTGCTTGGCCATATTTTTGTTAATTGACTCTAGATGGATTGGGGTTTGGTATAATGGTTAAAATGTATACTTCACAGTCACAAGGTTCAGGATGTTATTCTCACCTTTGAAGGGGAAACTGACTAGGCTTAAATGGCACACAAAGGCAGCTCACATAGTACTTATCCATGAACCTGTGAACCTTTGGATAAAAACACTGAAGTGAGTGAACAGGAAGGGCTGAGGCAACAAACAGCAAAGTAATAAGCAAAATTTAGTGCAGAGCACTGACTTAACTATATTCTTTGGCCAGAAAGAGACAACACATGTCCAATCAGGGTAATTGTAAGTCAGGTAGGGAAATGGTGCTAAACAATGTTATAAATACTGAGTTAAAATGCCATGTCTTCCAGTAATGAGAACAAAGTAAATGCTTCAGCACCTGCAGTAAATGGTACACCCAAAAACACTTTTATTTATTTTTATTTTTATTTTATTTAACATTTGTTGACCGGGATAGTCCGACTGGATGCATGTCCATTTTCAGCGGAGGCCCGGGGAGAAAAGCTCCAAGGGTAAGCAGATACAGCATTATATAATACCAGCATTACATATTACAAACAGACTATTTACAGAGACTACATCAGTAAGCAAGTTAAACAAGTTCCACAGGTTAGAGTTAATCCCGAATGTAAGTCAGGATTAAATTAAATTACACAGTAAAATGGTTAACAGATTTTTACACATTCCAGAGAGAGTTAGCCAGGCTTGATACAGTGACATAGCCAGTTAAGTGACAAATGTTGTTTGAGTCTAGTTTTAAGTTGACCTAAGGTGGAAAGTAAGGTAATATCAGCTGGAAGAAACTTCCAGCATCTGCTTACAGAGTTTGCAAAGAGAGAGTCACCGGTTGTGTTATTAATTGTGCTAGTCTGAATTAGTAGTTTGTTAGAAGATCGAAGCGGTCTAGGGTTGTTATAGGGGGTGATAATATTTTTAAGTGCAGGAGTATTGTTCGGATTATAGAAGATTTTATAGGCCATAATCAGTTGGTTATACTGGATTAGGCTGGGTAGTTCAAGCCACCCAAGCTGGTTTAGATTGATGCAATGATGTGTCCTAAATGGCAGCCGAATGGCAAACCTGGCAATGTGGTTGTAGCAAATTGAGAGTTTGTTAAGGTCAGTCTTGTTTAAATTCGAGAGTAGAGGGGATGCATACAGAAGGGTTGAAAGAAGGTGAGAGCGAGCTATGGCAATTTTAGCTGGAGGGGTTAGGAAGGCTTTTATTCTGTAAAGTGACCCTAGTTTTTTATTGATGGTTTTGATAGTTTGGTTAACATGAAGGTCAAATTTTAGATTGTTATCTATGATGACATCTAATAGTTTTGTAGAGGGGTCAGGGGAGATTATTGCGACATCATTTGAATTTATGTTAAAGGTGAAAGTGGTAGACCTATGTGTTGGTGAAAATAACAGCATTTTAGTTTTTTTGGGATTTAGGATCAGACGACGTTCAGAAAGCCAGTTTTCTATTGTATTAAAGTTGGTCTGGGTAGCTGACCATAACTCTATTGGAGACGTGACTGAGCAAATCAGAGTAGAGTCATCAGCATATTGGATACAGCTGACTTTTGGGATGACAGTATAAAGGTCATTAATGAAGATGGAGAACAGCAAGGGCCCTAGTATAGAGCCTTGTGGTACTCCATGGGTGTTAGGTAGAAGGTTAGAGAGTTTGTTCTGCCAGAGGACAGCCTGCTGTCGACCATTCAGGTAGGATTGAAACCATTGAAGGGCTGTACTATCTAGACAGAATGTTTGCAGGGTGTGGATTAAAAGTTGGTGATCAACCATATTGAATGCCTTGGAAAGATCCAAGAAGAGGGCTGAGGATATATAATTATTGATGCGATTATGGTTTATGGTGTTGGTAAAGGCTAGGAGGGCTGAAGTAGTGCTGTAATGAGGACAGAAGCCATGCTGAGTGTCTGCTATAAGGTGATTCTGGATTAGGTGGTGCATGAGTTTTCTATGAATACATTTTTCCATAATCTTTGCAAGTGGAGAGAGTATAGCTATCGGCCTATAATTGGAGAATTCAGTAGAGCTGCCTCCTTTGTGAAGTGGGATTACATAGGATATTTTTCAGATGGTGGGAATTTTAGCTTCTACTATGATTCGATTGATTAGTATTGAGACAGGGTAAGCAATAGCATCAGTTGATTTTTGTAGGTACTTGGCAGGGAGTTGATCAGCACAAAGTGTAGTGGGTTTTCATTTTGATCAAGGTACGGATAAGTGAAGTGGCGACTGGTTGGAAGCTGAATGCGAGTAGGTTTCTAGGGGTGCTACTTTCAGGACCAGAGGAGTTAGGAGGTAGTTGGCTAGCTAGGGCTTGAATTGTCTCAGTAAAGAATTGGTTAAAACTGTCAGAAACATCTTCAGGGGTTGTATCAATAGTAGCAGCAGGGATTGGGGTTGATGTTTGTCCAGGATGTAGTAGATTATTTAAACCTGCCCAAAACTTCTGAGGGTCATTTTGATTTACTGTCTGTAAATTACAGTAGTATTGTTTTTTGTCTTGTAAAATGGATTTTTTAGTTTCACTCCTGGATTGCCTGTATTTAATGTGATCTTGGGGGTCTTTAGAAGAACACCATAAAGCCCATGCTTTTTTTCAAAGGGTAATTTTGAGTTTAGACTCTTTAGAAAGCCATGGCGCAGTTTTTGCCTTTGTTTTCTTTGAATGAACAGGTGCATGCAAATCAAGGATCTCAAGGAATTTGTTGTTAAAGTATGCTACTGCTTCCTCTAAGGGGAGGTGTTTTAGACTAGACCAATTACATGAGTTTAGTTCTTGTTGGAATTTGGCAGGGTCAAGGTTTATATTGTTTCTAACCTTTCTGAGTAAGGGTTGTTGAGAATTGATGGTTTTGTGCTTAATTACATATGTGTGAAGGTGATCGCTTAGTCCATCAGGGAGGGTACCAGAGGTGTACAGTTGAGGGTGACTATTTATGAGTACCCAGTCAAGAATGCTTTCTTTTTGGTTGGGTTTACCTATCCTGGTAGGGGTGGATATGATTTGTGTAAATGCATGCAGGTTAATATGGGTGGTTGGGGATTCTGAGGAACAGGTGCCCCAGTCTATGTTAAAGTCTCCAAGTAGTAGGGTTTCTTGGGGGTAGTGACATGATAGCCAGTTCAGGATATCTTCAAGTGTAGATATATTGTTACCTTATCACTTCAAGGAGAAACCAAATGAAGGGTGTAACCAATGCACAGTCCAGTCTTAAATGATATAAAAACAAACTCTTAAATTAAAAACAACCTTTTTAATATAAAATATAAAGAACTTGTTAGCGCTTTTGCAATGTTTCACATCGCTTCATCAGACCATTTCATAACAGCAATATCAAACTATTTAAAAATCTTCCAACCAATCAAAATCATCATAGGTCAAAACAGAGTAAAAACATAACCTATAACCAACTAGAATAAAACCATTTCCTGCCAAACATTCATTGACCATGGAGATCAAATAACAGCCGATCTAATACTCTAAAGAGACTCATAGTAATATAAGCATACTATTTACTTAACATAAGCCTCTAGGTTTCAAAAAGGGCTTTAACGATACCCTATCATTTAATCCTCTGCCCCTATCTCCATGTATCCTAATGATCCACTTAACTCAACAGTTTCCATATAATTTCTGATGTCCCCTTTACAGTCACTCTCCTTGATTTTAGCAACAACCATAAATTTAAAAACATGTTCCCTGCTTGTACCACTTGTATGTTTGGCTAAGGCATTATTAGAGGAAAGAATCCTAATATTATAGATATGTTCCTTGATATGTTGTTTTAAAGACCTATTGGTCTTACTGAAATAGAATGCTTTACAGAGTTGGCAATGTGTTAAATATACCAAATTATCGGTGCCACAATTAGCAGAAACCTTAAATTTAAATAGCTATCCTGTGTCTGGATGTAAAAATTCAGACTCCTTGCTAACAAAAGTGCAATAATTACATGACCGACATGGTCTCATACCCAAATAAAGAGTATTCTCACTGGTAATTTCAGTTGTCTCAGGGTAAGATAGCATCCTTTTGTCTGATTTTTTATTTGTAAACCAAAACCTAGGATTATCTCCTACTAAATTTCTAATTGTGGGATCAATAGTTAATAATGACCAGTGTTTCTAACGATACTGTTGATGTCATTGCAATTACTACTAAAATGCAGGGACATACCTAATACATTATGTTTCTAAATTACATGTCTGCTACCATCTGGTGTCTTGTCTTCCAGTCACATCACATCGCTCCAGCATTTTACACTAGTAGCACCTCTGCCAGCTGCTTTGCCTTCCAGTATTCCTAGCTCCATCATCTGATACTAGTATCAGTTCCAGGTGCCATGCCTTCCAATATCTACCAACTGAATTACCTGATACTAGTGCCAGCTCCACCATGCCTTCCATTACCATCCAGTTCTATCATACTAGTGTAAGCTGTGTCAGGAGCCATGCCTTCAAATACTCCCAGCTCCATCACTAATACTAGTGCCAGCTCTGCCACAAAGCTGTTCATGTCCAAACATAACCATAATGCTCTTGTGTCTAAGTATGAGCACTACAGCTCCAGCTTTCATGTAAGTAGGTGCAATGATAACAAACCCTGCAGGAAAGGAAAGTACTGGGAGATGGAGGAGGTATCAATATTCAGGCTCACCACAAAGCCAGTGATTCTTACACAAGAAACATAGTGATAGCAATAGTGCTATTGTCAAGCTTAGCTTATGACACACTTCTCTCAGTCAGTGAGCTAAGTACTGCAGATAACCTAATGTGAATCCTGTCATATGCTCAAAAGATTCATGTATTATCCTGAGACATGAATACCACTGGTGTAATTTAAATATATCAAATAACATGTACTGTACAAAATCAAAACTCGCACACTAATCAGAACTGTAGGTACCAATAGCTTATCTGACCTCCCACAGGTACTGATGTTTACCCCAAAATATAATTCTCCATTTCTCTATGCTCGCTGTTATAAACTGTATCAGACAAGTTATTCCATATATTTTATTCCATAATGCTGGTTTTACTTCCTGTTTTAATAATGTTATTGTTGTTAGATGTGGATGTATACAGCAGTTATACTACTGTAGTTTTAATATAACTTACAAGTGGTGACTTGTTCCTCTCATTGCCAAGGGGCCAAAAATGAAGCAATACTTTATGTATGAGTGACATAGCATGTTCCTCTTATGACTTAGAGGAGATATGGAATTTTTCTGAAGTGCTTTTTGTGAAACCTCTCACATTCTGGCCAGTTCTTTGGAATTGTGATATATGTGTGTGTATCTCTCTAGCTATCTATTTTATATATATATATAGATATGTATGTATACTGCATCTTAGACAGCCAGAGATCGCTCTCCATGTTCAAAGAAGCTCACAGTGCATACTTGGACCTACTGAAGACACTTATCATCCAGCCTAACACCCTATTCTTGAGAGACTTTAATTACCCCTCTATAGACTGAAAATCCTACAAGGCCTCAAATCTAAAGGCACAGAGATTTCTGGACTTTGTAAATGCAAACACCCTTGACAAAATAATGAATACACCTACTAAACGCTCCAACATACTGAACCTCATGCTGAAAAATATGGGAGAATGCTGCACCTCCCTCCAGTGTCTCATCACCCCTAGTAAGGTCCTGCCATAAAGCTGAGTCCTTCAAAATCAAAATCAACTCTGTAATCCCATTAAAACCAGTAACAGTTAGGAACTATTCTAAGGAAAGTTATTTTTTATGAAGTGATGATATGTCAAAATTCAATGCCCCTCCAAACCTCAAGAACACAACAGCCTATGAGGAATTGCTCTCAGAAAGCCAAGAATATGACCTCAATGGGCCCTGAAAATATCCCAGGATACCTTCTGAACAGTCTAAAATATGACTTATCAGGACCTCTGGAGTTATTATTTAACTATAGTCTTAAAACAAGCTTTGTGCCATGTGAGTGGAGGACTGCAATGGTCATTGCCCTTCATAAAGTAGGACCTTCAACAGATCCTGGAAACTACAGACCCATTAGTCTGGCTAGTTTTATTTGCAAAGCCATGGAAAGAACTATCATGGAAATTATCAACAAGGACATAAGAGACTTACAGACACTGGATTCATCCCAGTTTGGCTTTGTCAAAAGAGACTCACACTTTCTGAATATTATAGTTTCATAAGTTCATAGATAAATACTAGGCTAACTGCCCTGAAAGGCTATTTTAAGCCTAGTCAATATCCCCAGGTCAGAATCAAATACTGTACCTTGAGTTTATGAGGTGAAGACCTTATCCATTATGTCAAAACATCACAGTCTGCTGGACTTCTTTGAAAAGGTTACTAAGGCAATGGATGAGGGAAAAAAAGGTGCATACTACTGACCTAAATCTGGCTAAAGCATTTGGCACAATATCCTACTCAAGCATTGCCAACAAACTTACAAAACTAGGCCTAAACCCTTTTATAACATGATGGATAGCTAGCTGGTTCACTAATTGGACCCAAGAGGTTAGAATCAATGAGGCCACCTCCATAAAGAGATTGGTCAACAGTGGAGTCCCCAGGACTCTCTGCTAGGCCCACTCCTCTTTGGCATCTACATCTCAGATATCAAAGCCAATGTCAAAGGCCTCTGGCTAACCATGTTTGCAAATGATTGAATGCGGGGAAAAGTCATTGAATCCCCCCAAGACTAGAACACCCTTCAAGAAGATCTAACATGCAAAAGTCAATACCAAGAAATGCATTATAGTACCTTTTGGGAAGTCTGCCACCCTGGGTAACTGTGTCATCAATAAACACCCTTAAAATTTGATTCACTAGTCAGGAATCTGGAATATCACCTAGATAGTAATCTAGCCTTTGGCCAATATATGTCCAAGTTAATAAGAAAATCCTTCTATGTTCCTTAACATATAAGCAAGGGCATGGTATCTAGGTCCAGAAAGGTCATCATACCACTGCACTTGGGCCTCATCAAACCATCATAGAATATAACTACATGACAAATTTTGGTCTTTCAGAAGTAACTCACATTGTTAAGCTACTTGTACCTCATATATATTGTAAAAAAATAAATAAATAAATAAAGTATTCATGTATGCCTGAAACATGCATGTTTATACTGTATTTCTGTTATTATATGTTGCTATAATATTTTTGTTAAGCTCATTTACATATTGTTAGCAATGTACTACTTTTAGTTTACTGCTTTTACCTTAATATTATTATTTTTGTTGTGGAGCTTTTCTCCAAGGGCCTCCTTTGAAAACATTTTTTTCAGCCCAGTCAGACACTACCCAGTTAACAAATGTAAATAAATAAAATAATGGTCCCTTTGGTATGTACCTGACCAATCACATGTAGCAACTCTAATGTCCACAATGGTTCCTTACAAAAATATATAGGGAGTAAACACAATGTCCTATGCTGATCACTTCAAAAACCTGTCTCTTTACTAGGTATCATACGGACTTCTAAGAGGAGATCTTTGCCTGGCATACAAGGCATCCCTGGACCCTGTTTTGATGAACCTTCTGCACATCTGCCAAAAAAACAACATCAGAACTACTAGAATAAAAGTCATACATTTTGCTTGACACAATAAACAGGATGTGTTGGAGAGGCAGATATATTTCTCAGAGAATTCCCATTCTCTGGAACGGGTTGCCCATCCATGTGAAGCAGAGATCCTCCCTTACCCTATTTAAGTGCAACTTGGACCAATGGATGGGTATTTGTTAATTCACCCCTTGTCTGGTGCCTATGGCTCTGGGGAATAGAACTAGCCAGTAAATCATACTCTGTATAAACCAAATTTGTGTGCACATTTGGATTGCACTGCTAGGCTTATAAGGGCATTAGTGGTCATTAGCCTAGTATACACCTATGAATCCCTGAAAAGTAAGCACTAATGTGGCAATAGCTTTCTGAAATTGTACAGCAAAAAGAAAATGGCATGGTGTGGAAGACAACTCCTCAGCAACTGTTTAAATATTTATGGAGGACTCTAAAAATACTTCTGCCATCCTAAAACTAGCATTGTTTGAAGGAAACATAGGTGCCAACTTTAACAGCATTATACCCTTACATATGTGGCACTTATGTATGGCAGATTTTCTTTTTCAACTGACAATACATGAATATCAGGCAAAGAAAGAAACTGGATAAATTATCAGAACAAAGTTCCATTATGGATCAGTTGGTATGCCTTAATTAAGAAAAAGTACAACATTCAATGTTCTAAATTATAATCGTGGTGGGATCAAGTATGTCTAACAGCAGAACAGATCTAATGAAATTTAAAAAATAGATATTTTGTTAACTGTCTAGGCTCCTTTTAAAGAGATATTGCAAACTAAATGTAATAGTTTTATAAAGAAAATAAATTCACTAATAGGAATTAAGGCAGTTCCAGTAGATATCATGGATGTAATTGTCAGTTTCTCTGACAAGCTTTATTCAACTCAGTATCCTATAGACAATGAAAAAATAACTACCTTTAGATAGGTATGGTTTAAACAGATTTAGACATTGTTATATCAAGCCTTCTCTAAAAGATATTGTTGAAATTATTATGCAATTTGCAGATAATAAAGCGTCTGGCTTCTAGACATTGCGATTTTTGCAAGTATATTGCCAATAAGAATGTTTTTATACATCCTGATAGAAATAAAGAATATATTTTTAGGAATTATTCTGATTGCTCAACTGCTTATGTCATACATTTAGCTCAATGTGTTCAATGTTTTAAGTTCTATGCTGGCATGACTACTAGACCATTGAGGGATAGGATTAGGGAACACATATATTACAGCAACATTGGAGACACCAGACGTGCTATTGCCAAACATATTGTTGAAGAAGGTACCATTCATAAATTCATATTTTTCACCATAGAAATCTTGCCAAGCATCATAAGGTTGGGGAATAAGAGGAACACACTTGAAAAGAGTGAGCAAAAATGGATTGTTTTGCTATAAACTGACAAGGGTATGGGTTTAAATGAAGCTTTGTTACTCAAACTCTTTTTAAAGGACAGAAGACTTAGTCACATTTGCTATCCCTCCCTTTTAATACACTCTCTTTACCTTGGCTGTTTTATATATATATATATATATATATATATATATATATATATATATATATAAAGTTAAATAGACAGTAAGTCCTTCTCATAAGCCTCACCAATATATTTAACTACTATAATTCTAGATATTCAAAATAAGCATTGATAGTAGAAGAAAGATAGCCACAAAGGAGTGAATAACTGTTTCATAAAGCTCCACACAAAAATCCAAAAATATCCTCTCATTTATTTAATCTCTTACCTGTCAGAATTCATCTCTCTTATCTCTATTAGAAGAACTACAATTTTATCAAAAAATTCCTCCAAGGGGTGACTGTTTGCATGACTTTATTGGGAAAGATTTAAGAAGGAAACTAAACAAAGAAATTAAACTTTACAATATGATTTCTCAATCAGTGTCCTAATAAAATGTGACAAGAACCAGAATTCATGGAAGCACAAACTTCAAATACAGAAATTTCAACTATTGCAACACCTGAAAAATATAACCTCAGTAAAACATACTTATCCAGCATCAAAGAAAAAAAGGCTACAACATCAGTAACAAAAAACAAAGAGAGACCAGTTTCACTACTGTCTAACTAAACGCTCCACTACAATATCTTAAAAAATTGATTCAAACCCTATATATTGAATTACAACACTATCTGATATTTCCATGAGATTGAATCAGTCAAAATCCAGAATTGCTGACTGTGAAGATTGCATAATCAAACTAGAAAAAAATGCACAAATTTCTTCAAAAGAGCTCATTGATATGAAAGAAAACTGGACTTGGAAGCATGTAGTAGAAAGAATAATATCATTATTGGAGTTGTTCCAAAAAAATCTGAACAATTCCTTACCACATCTATCAAATATATGTTTAGAATTCATAGCTCAAACAATAGGTTGAAACCATGATCATTAAAATACTGCCCTAAGCATTGTTTATATCACAAATAAACTTTTCCAGGGAAGTCTTTGTTAAAATGCATAACTACCAAGATTAGAACTCTTCTGAAGGAAATGAGAGAAAGAAAAAAAAAGACTTTTCTTGGAAAAAGTAATAAAATAGGAATTATTCAAGAATATGTATGATATATATATATATATATATATATATATATATATATATATATATATATATATATAAAATGCAGAGGTAACAACTTTCTCTATTTTGTATATTTTATATTAGAAATAAAATCAAGTTCCAGATGAACATTTGTGTTAAGTAAAGCTTTACTTACAACAGGGAATTAAAAGTAGTCCAAGTTGAGTCTCTTGAATATACTAAATGTTCCTTCTCCAAACTATTTTCATTTACTCCTGACTGACAGTATATATAAATAATTAACTTAAAATAAGAAATTCTCCATTACATGCTTTGCACAGTACGATTTGTTAATTCAACTCCAAATGGGTGCTGTTGAGTTTATGGTAAAATATTCTAAATGTCACTGAAGGTTCTTTGAAGACAGTAAGCCAAAACTTCCCTGTCACCCACTTGCTATTCTCTTGATATAAACCATTTTACAATTTTTGCAATAACTGAAGTCTTATATCATATTTTTGCAGTCTTGAGGTCTCCCTCCATGGAAATGAAAGCCCAAACCATGTACATGAATCAACTGCAGACCCTCCAGCATTATATTCATGGGAAAATTTAACTAGTCTAACATTAAATGGGAAAAATAATCTCAAACATGTAGGTCCAAATATTCCTGGACTTTATTAACACAAACACCCTGGAACCATTAGCATGCACACCCAGCAGAGGTACAGGTATCCTTGACTCGGTCCTCAGAAAAATGGGGAAATGATGCAATACATCTACTCTAAAGTTCTCATTTGTCAGTTCAAACGACAAAGCTGTCTCCTTTGAAATAAATATTAAGCCTGAGAACTTAGTTAACTCCAAAATGTTTAAAAATATATTCCAAGGCAAATACCTCCTACTAAGCAGCAGTCTAGCAAAATTCCAAGCCTCCCAATCCCTGAGAAGACAGCTGTCAATGCAGAATTGTTCACAGAAATCCTGTACAATCATGTCAACAGCTACAAAGAAACAGCTGTACCTAACCAAAATAAACATAGGACAACCTTCAAAAAGAAGGTGGAATCCAAGTATAAAAAGTTTGTATAAAAAATCTCTCTAATCAATGTGAACAAGCAACTCAGGGCAGTAATCTAGCCCAGCAATACCACACTTGAGATGAAAAAAAATAGCCTCCTAAGCTAAGGACAGCCATCAGGCTTTCTTCAGTTATATCTACAACCTTAAATGCATCATTCAACAATATGCCAAATGAATGGTGAATGGAACCACACATAGGGAGCCAGACATATACCACATCTGCTGGCCAATACATTTAGCTCCAGTTTTAATTCCCCATCACCCCCAAGAACTACCCTCCATTCTTCCATTAACTATCACTAGGGAGCCAGTCTTCACTGTACTCTCTAAGACCAAGAAGATTGCTTTGATGGCTCCTGATAAGATCCCAGGATTCTTCCTGAATAGCATGACATATGCATGATGGAAGTAACCTGAACTTTGACTACCATGGGTCTACTGTAGTGAGAAATCAGTCTTAGTTTCACAACTTATAAGTGAGGGCATGGCATCCAGGTCAAAGGAGGTCATTGCTGTGCTGTACTCTGTTCTAATCAGTCAAACATTGAGTACAATGCACATCTCAGCATGTACCTAAACAGGCATTTGAAACAGCTTAAGAAACAACAAAGGTTCTCAACAAAAAGAATACGGGGAGTAAACAACAAGTCTTATGTGGCCTTTATCAAAGTCCTATCCCTGTACTCAGTCTCCTACAGACTGCATACTGATCTATGTCTAGCCTTTAGCATTTTCTGATCCTACATTGATGAAATTTTGAACATCCTCAAAACAAGTAACATCAGAAATACCTATTCTAAGGACATAAACTTCATCTGACACATAATCAGGACATGTAGGAGGGACAAGTATGTGTCTCAAAGATTAATTCTTCTCTGTAACAAGCTTCCTGTCCATGTGGAGCAAAGCTCACAAAATTTACCCCTGATTTGCTACATATGTCCCTAATGGAGAGAGACAACCTGGGAATACTTGATGTGTACAAGTCTATATCGTAAAAGTAAATTGACTGAGCTATTGATACAAGCCAGCAATATTTGATACATTTATGGTAAGCTTGGCTACACTTAACATGGCTCTTGGGCTGATGGCCTACTAACCTATGAACCTATAATCTACTGACAAAGTGAGCCAGTCTGTATGAAAGAGATTACTACTTCAACTTGATTTAAATAACAGCTCTTTTATCTTGATCTAAGTTTTGGTACAAGGAGATACAGAGAAGACATTCTTAAAAGAAATGATTTGCTGATTTCATAATGTCCAGTTGCTTTAGAAGGCAGTTCCAAAAACGAGTACAGTAATCACAAAAATTTAGGAGGCGTCAATCTTCTGTCAAAACAATTGCTGATTATGTTTCTTATGTTTTTTTTTCTTTTCTTTTCTAATTATTCGTTTTTGTTGTTGCCAATATCAAGATGTTTATCCTTGATAGAAAGGAATATCTACACTCTACTGGACTGAATTTAAAGTCTGTGACATGTGGCCCTGATTTTAAGAATAACAAAGGTCACAGAAATAATTTTATGAAGATTGAGGGGTGAGATACTTTCTTATTAAGTGTCTAGACTTGCATAATCTTTTTAAAGCTTATTAAACAAGAAACCTTAAGAAAATCTAGAATCTAATAACATTTGCAATTTATATCTAACCTTAGTAAAACAAAGGACCAATTAAATTAACTTTTGGACTCTGAGAGAATTACATATTGTTTACAGTTTTTGCAAAGTTTAGCTTATAATTACTTTGCAGTTCTGATTGGTCCAGCTCAATGTTTTAAAGCAGAAAGAAATGACAATGATAATGCTAGTGCATAGAAGTACTGAGGTACAGACTTTTGTTTTCTATGTGTTTGTGATAGTTGTAACATGTTTTATTTTTTTTCTTCTATTAAATAGGCTTGACTGCTAATTACACATTTCATACTGTAGTAAGATTTAACGGGGTCATATAAAATATTTCTTAATGACAACTAAGCTAATTAACAATTGTTTGACATGTGTCTAATTATTATTAGACTATTATGTTGCCTTTTATAATTTTGTATAAGCTCTTGCATCTCTTTTTAGAAAGTACTGTTAAATGCCAGCAAGAGAAAATTATACTTCTCGACCCTGAAGAACAAGAAATCCAAACAAAGCCAAAAATAATTAGGAACAAAGGCCAAAAATCAGGAACAATTTTTAAATCTTACTTTTATTAACTTATAACATTTGCTACAATAGCATATTTTGTGCAAGCATGCATTTCTTGAAAGATATGAAGTCTGAAACTGAAATGAATGTCTTCATTCAATGATTTAAATCCTCAGTGATTTGCCAGAAAGTCACAAATCTTATGAGGAACATACCAAAAAATATAAGGCAAAAAATCTGGACATTCTGTGAAAAACTAGACATTTGAGAGGTATTCACAGAATAGAGACTGCAACTTCATACTTTAGTTAAAAGCAAGTACTCATTTCCTCTTGTTAATATGGGAAATTTATGTTTTATGAGGTGCTGTGATGACTTTTGTTTCTTTTCTCTGTTTCATTGATGTTGTTTTAACTTTTATGGTAATATATTTCTATAATGAGAGCTGTTACATCTGTGATAGTATGAATAACTTACTTTTACTTAATTTTCTCATCTTTGTTGTTCTACAATAACTCTTCCTAGCATAAGGGAATTTAGAGTTAGGCCCCCTAGGGAAGACTAGTACTAGGTTTCTTATAACCATTTTCACTAGCACCAATTCAACATTACACTTCATTTACAGAATAGCAAGACGCTTTTCCATAGTTTTATTCCAAATCAAGGATGATTCTAAAGCTGCATTTCCTAAGAGTCCTTCATATTATTTTATCAAAATTGCAATTGAATATTAATTCCTGGAATTTAATCAGGATACTATCAAAAAAGAAAGGAAATGCTGTGCTGCTTATTTTATGAATCCAAATCCAATGTTATTTTTGTTCAAGAAACTCATATGACCATATAGCAGTGGGCAACCATACATTAAAAGTATCTCATACTGGTTACTAGAATAACGGTAATACTACAGGTCTGAACTTTTTCAATTGAGAACACATTTAAATATAAATTAATATATTCATATATATTGATATGGAAGATGGGCATTTTTATATTATTTATTAAAATGAAGCAATAGATATATTCATATTACTTTTAGACCTATATGTTCCCTGCAATAATCAACTTGACTTTATTAGAAAAGTCTTTAATCTACTGACAAAATTTAAAAACCGCTACTATATCATTGCAGAGGATTAGAATGCAATTACGGCCCATAACTGTATAGGGCTCATAAAAAGTACACACACACAAATATAAACATTTCCTCAGCCATTTTTTAATTAAAATCATCATCATCTTTTGGCTGTTCCCGTTAGGGGTCACCACAGTGGATCATCTATTTCCATTTCTTCCTGTCCTCCGCATCTTGCTCTGTCACATCAACCACCTGCATGTCCTCTCTCAGCACATCCATAAACCTTATCTTAGGCCTTCCTCTTTTCCTGTTACCTGGTAGCTTCATCCTTAGCATCTTTTCCAAATATATTCAGCATCCCTCCTCAGCACATGTCCAAACCAATGTAATCTTGCCTCTCTGGCTTTATCTCCAAACCTTCCAACCTGGGCTGACCCTCTAATATACTTATTCCTAATCCTGTCCACCCTCGTCACACCCAGTGTAAATCTTAGCATCTTTAACTCTGCCACACCCAGCTCTAACTCCTGCCTTTTTGTCAATGCCACTGTCGCCAACCCATATAACATAGCTGGTCTCACTACTCTCTTGTAGACCTTCCCTTTCACTCTTACTGGTACTCGTTTGTCACAAATCACTCCTGACACTCTTCTCCACCCACTCCATCCTGACATTTTATAATTAAAATATAACATGACATTTATGATTCTATTAATTTAAGCATATTAATTGATTTATGTTTTACTCTCATGTCATGAGTCATAGACAACAATTGACATTTTAGGACCTAATAAACAATTAGTGTAGTGTGTAACAATAATAGAACCCCATTATTTCTTTGATTTCTATGAAATCTAAATTCAAGTACACTGGGATATATTGAAATTAACTGGACTTTAAACACTCACTTGTTAAAAAAAGTGGTAGACAAGATATAAATTCACTACTAGATCAGTTTTATGAAAATGTGGACAAAGTGATAATAAAGTTAAATCTCCAATGGGAAGGTTAAAAAATCCAGATTAGAGGTCTACTCATAAGCAAAGCCATTTTACCTTAAAAAAGTGACACAAATGATAACATAACAGAATCATAATCAAAGTTTAAACTGTATTCTAGACATGGATACCCTAGTAAAATCATTTCAGAAAGAAATTACTTTTTCCTATATGGTTAATTATCCTGGTATTAGGCTACAGTCTTGTACAATACTACAGATGGGTGTAAATTCCATCCAAGTTACTAGCTAGACTAATTAAAATTAAAGCATCTCACACAATCAATTTAGAAATAAAAATAAATGGAAAAATGTTCACTTTCAGGCATGTTTACATAATTATATAATGACCATTCAAGTAAGTTTGACAAAGATATTGAGGTACCTAAGCTAAACTAATTTTCTTTCTTTAAAATCAGACCAGAAAGCTCTTCCTTCTAAACTGATTTGAGCCACAGAACTTGTAGAGTTTTTAAATTATTTTAAAAAAGGAAATGCACCTCCCGGATGGGTTAACTGCTTTGTTTTATAAATAATTCAAAAGTAATATTGTAAAAATGTTAACTAAAGTTCTATAAAAGACATGAAATGCAAAGATATCTTGGATCCCTACTTAAACATATTATACAAAACCATTTTAATGTCTAAGGACAATTCAAACCTATCAGATGTTACCCACTATATACCTATTGCACTTTTTAATTTTGTTTCAAAAATGTATACAGCTATTTTTGCAAACAAATTGAAATCTACCTGTCATTAATAACGTCCTAATTACAATCTGAATTAATTCAAGTAAGTATTATCAGTCATTAATGCTTGAATCTCTGCAACTATTCAGATGTCTCTTTAAAGTAATATCTTGTATTAGTTACCGATACCTCTAAAGCATTCTGTGGATTAAATGTTAACTTTTAATCAAGTCTTTGAAAAGTTTTTATTTGCCATATTGTATTTTAGAAATACTTAATTACAACACTTCAACTCAAAGCACCATAAATAAGATTACTTGAAATCTATAAATATTTAAAAATGCTAATCTTTATATAGAACCTCTCTTTTTATTTTTAAAAGAAAAGGTGCAATATAATATGCCATAATCCTCAATTTTCAAACTACCATTAACACCATTTGCTAATGAAAGTAATATATATTTAATTTATCCAAAAGTGGCATTCCCAAAATCATTACAGCCATTAAAGCTAAATCTTTAGGTAGATACCTTTCCCATTTTTCAAAAGAATATTACAAAATCATCATTGCATAGGAGTGGGGTTTAAAGATGTTGTGCATTAGCTTCTGGAAGGTTAGAATTTCTTCATGAAGACCAAAAGGCAACACTGCATAGTGTTTGGGCCCCATTAGTGTTCAAATGTACTTTTCTAGCACGTGAGGAAAGTGGGATTTGGCAATAGCCTTGCCTAATTTCTCAATCAATTCATACACTTGAATCATGAGTTATGAAACAAATTTAGATATGCTGTTTAGCTTCCTGAAGTCATTGCAAAACCATATAGACCTGTCAGAGTTCAGGAATCAGTATACTAGGACAGTTCCACCCACTCATAGATTCCTACATAACCCCAAAGTTTACACATTTTCTTTCTTTAGTTTTTTTTTTTTTTTTGTTTTTTTGTACTTTGTCTGGAATTGATTGACACTGGGACCTTTGCATTCAGTATGATTTTAAGTGTATTTTCATTGCAGCCAGAGCTGCCATATTGTCCTAAATTATACAGGTTATAGAGGACAATTCTGAGAATATCTCTTTCCTCTGAATAAATTCTTTCAATTTGTGTTTTTTTTAATTGTTTTAGTACCAGAGTATTGTTCTACAGGACATGGTGTAGAAACCATATATAAAAGGCATACTTCAATAACTTCAGTGGACATTTATTTGCAGTGTTTTAGGACATTTATTTGGAACAATTGTTCTGGCTACCTTTCCCCTATTATTTCAGTTTGTGATCCATTTAATGTACTTTCTCTTTACTTCAAATGACTTTCTGTTTTTGCAAAGAACTTTTTATCAGCAATTGTCATACTACAAGTACCATATCTACTGACTTGAACTCTCACAGATGAGCATATGTGTTATATGCTAAAAGGTGTTACTGCTGTGCTCTCTCCATATGTTTTCTTACTACAGTCAGTACCACTCCTCAAAGTCCATAAGGATGTGTTTTCTTTTTCTCAAGTTTGTCTTGCTGCATATAGCACACTTTGGCAATGTCAGTCATACCTCAGTTCAGATGGACTGAGTCCAGTTAAGGATCAGGATACTTCATTTACAGAAAAGAGAAGATAAGGCACTAGCTGTTTCTAGATTTGTACACATATCTCTATAGCCTTTAGCAACATAGACTTTAAGGTTTTGGTAAAGCATTCAACTAGACCATCTTTTTGAAGGAGATACACAGATAATTTAATTCTTTTGCCATAAAGCACTGGCATAGTTCATACATTACTCTGGACATGGATGTCTTGATTAGCAAATTTTTACCCTAGAAAAGATCAATAGTACATCACTATGGATTTTGCATTGATTCTTTGAAGAGGTACTACCTTAGATAATTTTGTTGCATAATTAGTAATTATCAAGATATACTGGTTGTCATTTACAACTGGACACACAGCACCCATGGTTTTGTGTTCATATGGAACCTCTGCAATGGGCAAAGTTATTAATTAATTCTTAAATACTGGGTTGGATGTTGTCCTTTGGCACTCTGGGCAGGATGTGCATGTCTTCTACATTATTCATAATGCCAAGTCAATTAAATCTTTCTAAAACTGTAGCCTTTGTCATTTACATTCCTAAATGATTACTCAAAACATGTATGTGAAATAATTTCATTAAAGGTGTTCTGAGGTCTACAGAAACTAATAACTGGTTTAGCACTTACTGTTTTTCCTTGGTAACTATGCTTAACTGGTCATTTGTACCTCAAAGGGGGGGAATGTAATATGTATACTCTGTTCCTTTGCTTCCCATGTACTCTTGCTGTGCTCTTTCTTCCTGTAGCTAGGGCATTATCTTCCCACTGAGCTTTTTTGCAAAATTAATATGGCTTATCTGAAATTCAACCAACTCAGTATTTTTCCCGGTATTATTCTGCAAATTAGAGGACATGGCTTTTGCTTGTAAAGATATAGATACAGACTTTTTCCACACATCTAGTTCATCCCCTATAAAGGGACTTACATAGTTTAAATTAGGCTCTAGCCATAGTTTCAAAATGTGTTTTAAATTATCTATTTGTAACCTTATTGGTCTGCCCATATAAAATGTCCAGTTATCAAAGTCATGGTCCTGTACTTCATGTAAAGCCCCTAGGTCTAGCTAAACATTTCTTCTTTCAGTTTCTGGTAATCATGAGCTGCAATGTCTTCCAAATCTACCAAAGTTTTCAGTGTACCACCAGTTGCTGCGGTAGCATTGTCGTCTCACAGTAAGACACTGTCTGGTTCAATTTTCAGCTAGAACGTCTTCTGCGTGGAGACATGCATGAATGGGCGTACCTTCGTTGAAAGGTTGTGCATCAGGGCTGGTAACTCGACACATATAAATCAACTACCGATCATTAGCGGACCAAAGTTCTGCTGTGGTGACCCCTAACCGGGAAAAGCTGAAAGACATGACAACAACCAGTTAGATGAGATGATAGAAATTTAGCCAAATTATCTATGGGGACAGCTCTCCCTGGCTGCATACCATTTGAAATCAGCTGGGTATGTCTTCACATCAACACTTTGTTTGACAAGGTCAGTTTGGAACTGTGTATGCCCCACAAAAGGGATTGCTAGTTTAACTGGGTAGAAAACTGCTGCTGGGGGGTAGATAAGGGGTTAATCCATCGAATGACAGCACACCTTTCCTGAAGATTAAGTGTCAGTCATTTCTTTCTCAAAAGACTCATTTAAAACATTATTTTTACATGCTCCCACCAGAATCCCATGTCTAAAGGCAATGGGCATAACAACTGGCTTAAATTTTAAATCAGCCGGACAAAGTGCAAGTAAGAGGCTGTTTAACACAACACAAGGTATTCTGCATTCAATAGTCTTTCAGCTTACAACTGGTAGAGAATATTATGCAAGCAGTATCAAGAACTTACATGTTTGGGGAAGAACAGTCATTTGTTTAGTTTTTTCCAGAATTACAATTTATATAGTGACTGTTTATTTGCCCACAGTCTACCAATGCAGCAAATAATAGAGAATGAAGCCAATCGCTGTTTAATACCAGTTGATTTATGAAGTGGGTGTGTATTTGCTTCATTTTTGCAGCACATCATTATGTACTATGGAATAAGTCATGCGTCCTTGGCAAATTATAACTCTAAGGCATTTCCCATAGATTCAAATGCAGTTCTAATTGAAATGCAATGCTCCTTTTCACCAATGGCTTAGAAAAAAAATTGATTGCCACTAATAAATGATTTACAGAGGAAATTTGGTGTAGAATCTTCAATCAATTTTAGCATAAAAAAAACTTTTTTCCCCCTGATTTTACATAGTACAAACTAGTCCAGAAAGATGTTTTCGCTGAGCTTTAAGATGACAGTACCATCACAAAGTGCTTATCAGAAACAGTACTCACTGACACCACAAACGCAGAGTAGCTCTGTTTATACTACCACACTGGTAGCAACGGACTGTCTGAATCATTTTACTTTCATTCAGGCAGGGGTACATCATAGTGGCTTCTCTCATGGAAGGCAATCAGCTTCTGCCCCTTCTAAAAACAACTGAATTGCCTTTCATCTGGTACACATATAACTCCTCAGGATGATTTAAGAGTCATTGATCATAAATCTGCTTGCTGTCATGGCTTTAGGATTCTTTAGCATTTAAAATAGGCTTGTATGCAGTTATGCTTCATTATTCCTAAGCATGCCAACTGTTTCTGAAATAGTACCCTTAAAAAGGACTGGTTGTCATTACGCTACATAAGGTGGGGGTTGGCATATACCTTGCTCATTGCCTGCACTCACTGTGGAGAGATGTGCAGCCCATTAAGTATGAGTCAGTTTTGGTCAATCACTCACCTACACCTGGTCAATCTAGTGCTGACTCTTCTAACTATGGCACTGATGTTTGAAGCATAAAAGCAAGATTGTGGTATACTATACAAGCTGAAGACAGATTCTGACAAAATGTGCTTTCTCAAAAAAAACTGGCAAAAGTCCCACTCACTTGTGTTGCATGTCAGTGAGAGAATATCTCTAAAGTTGTTCCATTCCACATATAAGATGCACATTAAATTGCTTTTACTCTGTTTACAATATTGTTAATTTTAGTCTCTGGCAAGCAGGTAACAATGATCTGTTGTTTACAAACACTAGTGATTACAGAGTATGGTTGATAACCTTAGATTCACCAATTACTTAGGTATTTTGGGCTTCTTAACACAGTCTTATGTTTTATAGGTTTACTGACCTGGTAACATTTGATATTAATTCTATTTCCCAAAGCTTGTGTCCTGTTGGCATTTTCTCTTTTCGTTTATGACAACTATGTAGTACTGGCACATGACACAGAGGGTGAAGGCTGTAACCTGTACTTTCTGTATTACAGGGTTCGATTCCCTCAGTCTTCATTTGCCTACTGCGTGACCTTGAGCAAGTCAAGTAGCCAGACATTGCTCCTGCGTTACCCCTGAATATGGACTGTATGTCCAATGGGCCTACTTAGTTAACACATATGTATTTATTTATGTATGCATGTTCTTTTTTCCTGTTTTTGACTAAGTATCAGGTATTTTCCATGTGCCTTTTTCACTGTATGAAATAAACTAAGGGTTTTCAGGGAACCTGAAGATATTAGGAAATATTTTCACAGAACCTTTGCACAGATTGGTGTTGTTTTGTTGTCAAATGTGCAGTCAGAGATGCTTGCTTGTTAACAGTTATGTCTCACGCTGTTGATATCTTCTTGACCTGTCACAGATTCTTATTGGGTTCGCTCAAAAAATACTATATTTTCTGTCAGCACATATCATCTTAGCCATTATATCCTGAAAGTGAGATCATGTAACACCTGCATGTCACTGAATAGCTGCTACTTATTTTCAAGTGTTAATAGGTTATCCTGTTTAAACCTACAGTGCCTTTTGTGTACTTCCACTTAACACCCATAGTTCCTTATGGCATCTAGACCATTTTGGGATCTAACATATTTAACCAAGTGACTTACCAGCTAATAATACTCAGCATTAGAAAGGGCAAGCAATTATTAACAAAATGACAGTAAGATTGTTAGTCTAAGATATCCTGCAGTAGAGAAATCATTTTTCTAATTATTATTATTATTATTATTATTATTTGTATGGGAAACAGTAAACATCACTGTCACTGTCAATGTATATTTATATCACATTATACTGAGGATACTGCTAGTTGTTTGTTAGTAATTATGAAAATAAGCCATATTTTCATATGTATTTAATACTTCATAAACCAAGTAACTTACCAACTACTGCATAACATCTGGTGAAACTTTAGGTATTGTTAAATAAAACTGTCATTGCTATTTAAACTGTATACTGCACATCTTGAGAGCTATCCAGTGCTATTTATATTGTAAATTACATAATTAGGCATGTGTTTTCATATTTCTGTAAATATCTCAATAAACACACATTCTGAGATGAATCTCCTGCTGTTATGTGAAAGCTTATGTCTGGTTAACAAAAGTGCTCTAAAATATATGCCCATGTTGTTTAATTTCCACAACATGACCATTTGTTTGTGAAAGTTTAGCAAAGATATAATTCTGGGTTTGTCTGGATTATGAAAAATTATAGTAATTATGGAAAGCCTATGAGTGCTCTGACTATTATCACTGTAAAGAATACTTTTTACTGATCAAATTGCTATTTATACAATTTAATAGCTTTCTTTGTCCACAAAATACTTACATTTGTTTATCTTGAGTTTTTAAGTTGATTTTTCAGAAAATGCTTTAGAATGAAGGATGTATGGGGCACATAACTGTTAATGAATTATATATAGATGCTTAGTTTTAAGTAAATACATTATAGATGCTTTACAAATTTCACACCTAGAAATGTTGCATTTTACATCTCTTAACATTGTTTCATATATTTTGCCTACTTGAGCTTGTCTATAGGATATTCAGCCACTGGTTCATGAATGTTGAGGGAAATTTATTTAATTGAGATCAGATAAACACATGCAGATTTTAGAGATTCCAAATTATAATTTTCCCAGTGGCTTGTGAACCTTAGAATTAGTTATAACTTAGTTGCAGAGTGTATAGGATCTCCCTCTGCTTAGAGAAGCCTGAGTACAACCCTCACAAAATGCAATATTTTCTAAATGACACCAGTCAAATGCGCATTGCACAAATGGTCGTCGCTATACCATACTGTGTCCTGCATTCACCTTGTAAAGATAAAACATATTCCTTTAACCTGAAGAAAGTCCCTGAAAACATATTGACTGAGACTATATAGGATACAAAAGTTCACATTTGCTGAGTAACAGAATATTAAGTGTAACACCTTTAAAAGGGAATAATGAATATTATATCACTTTTGATAATTCTGCACACTAGCCAAGACTATCCTTAGCACATATTTAACAAAGCACGAAAGGGTTCTAACTTATCAAGTCCAGTATATTACATATATCATATTATTAATATTGTTATTATCATTAACAATAATATTACATTTGCTTTTTTTGGTATTTAATATTAGTTACATAAGAAATGCAATGTGTAAGAAAAAAAACATATGCCATCCCTCATCATCAAAATTCCAAGTTTTTTTTCTGTCATTCACAAAATCTTATTTTATTATTTAATCAATGTGGATGAACAGCCATTATATTTGTGTGCATTAACCAAGTTCATCATGCCACATTCTGTATATTTTATGTATATGCATAAAGGGGTCTTACCATGTAACGGCCAGCATCTAGGAAGTATTAGTATAACATGCAGTTTTACCTATAAGGATGGCATTGGTGTCCATTTAGGCATCTCCCTATTTATTTAGTTGTTTATACTTTGTTATTTTGGTTTGTCCTAGGGGGCCATGTCCATTTTGTCACGAGGGATCTGAGTAGAAAAGCTCCAGTGCAGGTATTGTTTTGAGGATAAGTAAAGACATATAATGATCTGATACATAAAAATAGGTTCAAAGCAATGAGGACAAAACGAGCTATGAAACAACTGTGAATAAAACACTTTGAGAAACTTCTTGTGTGTTTAGTACAATGACTTATCAGGTAGTCTTGCTGAGATGGAAGCGTTTTACTTTGATGCTAACAGTCCTTCAATTTTTCCAATGCTCTTTAGTTAGGGATTCTTCAATTAGTATACACAGTATTACAGAAATTAAAGTGCAATACTTCTGCCTTATATGGACACAGTTGTTTTCTTTCACATGTGATTCACTTCAGAATAATGCCTTATATGGACACAGTTGTTTTCTTTCACATGTGATTCACTTCAGAATAATGCACTTACGGTTTGCTCTACATAAAGGGCAGACAATTATTTACTAAACTTAAAATAAAACCACCTGACGTTCTTTGAAAAAATCATTTATATATGCTTTATAATGTTTCTGAATATATAGTCTTCATTAACTATCATTACATACTTTGTAAAAAATCTGTCAAAGCATTATATGTCACAATGGACTCGGTACTCAGCAGAGTTGAAATGAATGTGGTTTCTAGATTTTTTTTCACTATGGAATGTCAGACTAATGCACCTGTACTCTACATAGTCATCAGTACAGCAAGAAACGGCATTAATTTTGGAAAAAATACTTTTTACTGTTACTTGGTTCATCATTTTCTTGAAAACCAAACATGTAATATATATATTTGAATTATTAACCACACAAATAAAATAAATAATACCAATGAAAAAAAACTTGAACACTGTAGAGAAAACCAGGAAACCAAACAGACAAGTGTTGTTAGCGCTTTCATCCACAAATTTAATACGTGAACTTCTTCAGAAACACTTACACAATGAACCTAGTTCCTTAAATGGTAAAGTACAAATATGAAATGGGTTGGTTTTGTTTATGTTCATCTCATGTGTGCTTATGTTTTTTTATCATTATGTTTTTATATTTACATGTGGAATTTTTTACAAAGTGATTTAATTAATATGAGGTCACTTCCTGTATTATTCAGTATTTAAGGAACTGGGTTCATTGTGTAAGTGTTTCTGAAGAAGTTCACGTATTAAATCTGTGGATGAAAGCGCTAACAACACTTGTCTGTTTGGTTTCCTGGTTTTCTCTACAGTGTTCAAATATTTGAATTATTAGTTATGCTGCATTTCAGCAACTCCATTTGTTCTTGTACCAGTTTCCTATCTACATATCAACTAATCCTTATGAAATAATTTTTTCCATATACATACTTCTAACTGAATTTTTTTCTAGGGACTCATTCACCTTTGTCACCTTGCTGAGTGCTGTTGAAATGTTTGATCACCCCTTCTTAACTGACTGGAATATCATGTTAAACTTGGAAAAAAATAGGGATTTCCTTAGTAACATAAATGGTCTGCTAGAAGGACCTCTTGGGGACACCTTAGTGTAGAGCACGTCGGAGGATGGTGAGACTGCAACAGGAAGTAAGGAGTTCAGGAAAATTGCGTTGAAACTGAACTGTGCATGTGTACAAGAGTGAGAAGAATTGTTGTAAAGCAGGATGTTAGGAAGATGGCTTAGGGAAGACAATCAGAGAGACAGAGAGTGAGAGAGTGTGAAAGGAAAATGTAGTGATGAACAGAAGTACAAAGGATAAAGTGAAGTTATGCAGGGCAGTGGTAGAGAAGGTAGATAAGTGCCAAGATAAGGAGATACAGACAGGAAAGAGGATAAACAAGAATCAGGAAAAAAAAGGAGCAATGAACAGGATAGTTAGACATAGGCCAGGGGAGACAGGATGGGGATTAAAGGGCAAAGGAAGGACAGGTTGAAATAATGATAGAGGTAGTAAGGTATCAGATAGATAGATGGAGAATAACAGGCAGAAATCAGAGAAGTAGTGGTTAAAGGGATTAGGGGCATGAAAGTAGCATTTCACGTAAAGACAAAACAGGGGAATGACCAACAGGACAAAGTGGAGAGGATGAGTGGTGAAGTGCAAGAAGAGGGTTTGAGCATAGAAAGAACCAGGAAAAAGCAACAAATGGAACAGCTTATAGAAAGGAATTAGGGATGGAAAAAGATCTAGTAGGAACTGAAACAATGTAAGCAGCAGGGATAGTGGAAATGACAGAGGCTTCTGAAGATTAAGTGGGAAACACTGCATTTAGCAGAGGAAGTAGCACAGCTCGGTGACTAAGATAGTACAGGAAAGTCATTACAGGGACAAGAAGGAGGTTTGTAATGATTATGGCAGTTTTTATTTATGTATTTATATATTTATGTGTATCCTATGTTGACCAGGTTAGTCCCACTAGGCTAGCCTCTTTTCAGGGGAGACCCAAGGTGGAATTTATATTAGGCGGGATTTAGCTAGGGTATAGAGGAACTTCCCTACTCATTCTTGTGAATGGAGGGACACATTTTGCCCGAGTATTTTCTGCTTCCATTCTGGGCACAATGGTGACCTAAAGAAGCAGGGAGATGGAATGCCAGAACCCATGAATGAAAGCGGCAATGTTATATTTGGGAGTGAAGTAATGGAAACAGCTGAGTCTGGCAGGTAGTAGGAGGAGACAAAAGGAGCTGAATTATTGAATGAGAAGGGAATATCAGCTCCCAGTATTATTGGGGGTGAGGAAATGGAGGCTGCGATAATTCATAAACAGAAGTCAGTTGAGCCTTCCATTCATTTGGAAGTGCCATTTCAACAGCACTTGTTTGAAGAGGAGAGACCAATCATCCAAGAGTGCATTGTTACAACCCTCCAATTGAGAAGGTTGTGAGATGATATTCTTAAGGGCTTGCTATCGGAGAGTGACTCAGAGAGTAGAAAAGTCATTTCATGGGAAGACATAATGGACAGAATCCAGAAGGAAGATTTGGAAGAAAATTAAGGAGAAGAGTCCTTAAAAGGAAAACAAATGAACACATAGATGGTAAGAAATAAGATGAAAAGGATAAATGAAGTGAATATTTCTGAAGTAAGAAAAAAAAAAAAAAAAGAAACATACAGTAAGTGTACTCAGTAAGACAGAAGAGCAAATGGACAGATATAAGGTATGGGACAATATTATTTTCCTTTGGGGGTTAAACCAGAAGATGTAAGGGCATTTATTCACATTTGCAAACATATTTTTTTACATTAAATTTGAAAATACAATTGTAATGGAGAAATATTTAATGGAGTATGAGAAGAAAAAAGACTGTTACTCCTGGAATTCATAGCTGCTTAAAGCACTTCATAGGAGACTAAAAAAAGATTCACATTCAATTCAGAACTGAGGTGGAGCAAGAGACATTTAATTAAAATATGTCAACATCTTATGGACATTATTAAAGTCTATGATAATAGAGGACTACGGACTGGGAGATGTGATTGTAATGTTGTTCTGAAAATGAAAAATGATGCTATTGTTCACATTCCAAGTCTTATAATCATTGAAGCAGATAAAGGCATAGTAAAGTATTGGGGTCAACCTAAGGAATGCTTTAATTGTGGAAAAACAGATCATTTGATTAATAACTGTGATAAGTGAAAATGTTATATTTGGGGAGAAACTGGGTATGTGATTTGAAATGTTGTAGATGTAAAAAAAACAGGACATTTATGGCTGGATTGCATGGAAGAGGAAAAGAAATGGAAGGTGAAATGACTGTCATACAGCAAGGAAATATATACTGTTACTATACAATACAATGTTTTGGAAAATATTACAAAGGAGAAAGAAAGTGAGCATGGAGAAGAAGGTGAAGAAGGAACAAAGAA
Source organism: Protopterus annectens (assembly GCF_019279795.1). Taxonomy (NCBI): domain Eukaryota; kingdom Metazoa; phylum Chordata; order Ceratodontiformes; family Protopteridae; genus Protopterus; species Protopterus annectens. Next base: position 1,881,332,916 of record NC_056733.1, on the reverse strand, counting down.
GGTAGATATAGAAGAAGGATCATAAGTAAGTGATACAGGAGATATTAACGGAGTACAGTAAGAGAAAAAAGAACTTGATATGTAGAAGAGTAATAGAAAGGAAAATAACTTTTATAGGAGGAAAGGATGAGCATGCGGAATAGGTAAATTGAACAAAAGTTAGTATACGTAATTTCTCAAAAGGAAAGGGATAACTGTAGAATAGTAACCATAATGCAAATAGTCTGGAAAGCTTAACAAGAAGGTTAAGTATTATAGAAGGGTGTAAAAAGCTTACTGCAGACATAGTGCTAGAGGATATAAAATGGCAGAACACAACAGATAAACTAAAGACTGAAGCAGTATGCAGGGAAATAGTACATGAAATTTAGGTAAAGATACCTGTTCAGCAGTGGCAATATTATTGAGAGAAACAGTGAAGGTATCAGATATTACTTTAGTGTTAATGGGAAGAATAACAATTCTGGATATAAGATGGAAAGAACACGTATGTAGAGTAATAGCACTTTATGCGTAAGTGAATAGTAAAGAAAGTAAGAATATGTTCCAGAAAATTACAGGTTATATAACCGTAAACATGGATATAATAGCAGGAGGAGAATTTAATTATGATTTATGAAAATAAAAAAAAAAGGAAATTATGTAAATAAAAAGCTAGAAGTAATAAAGTGTGGTAAATTTGAGTTTATGGAACTCTAATAGCTAGACTTACAGAAGAGGTGATTATAGAACAGAAATAAATTATTTTTGATATCACAAGAAATAGCAATAATTAAGCAAGGAGTTTTAGAAACAGGGTTTTCAGATCTTGGCTATTTGGATAGAATTTAGAGAAAAGGGAGACAATGTAAATATAGTAAAAGGAATAAACAGAATAAATGAAATGAAATAGGATAAGGAAGGCAAATTAGTAGCAAAGGAATTTTGGAAAGATCATATTCGTATGCAGCATTTCTATCTAAAAGTGGTCAGAATGGTAGATTGCTTTTAATAAATATACAAGAAATGTTATTTGGTATGGGAGATAAAAAAATGGAGACAAGCTAAGAAAAACTATAGGGATAAAAGTAGAGAAGTGTTTATTAATCTGGAAAGAAATTATAGAAACTATTTTATTAAATAAAGGAAGTTCTATGAACTGAATCAAGAAAAATAAACATTTGTTATACAAACAAAATATTTCTTACAAGGAAAAAAAGGAAGAGGTTGCACCATACTTGAGTAATTTAGTTAAAGTAAATTATACACTGAGAAAGATGAAAGTTAAAATAGGATTAATGCAGAAAAGACAAGAAAATAATAGGGATAGTAATAGATTATGTAAATGAGATGCTTGTTGAAATATATACATTTAAAAGAAGAGTTGGGAGGCAAAAATGTTTTTTTTTTAAACAGGATAATAAAGAGTTAGAAAAATAAATAGTTTTAGAAGAGTTGGACAATATACTAAAGACATACTAAATGTGGAGTCGGTAGCGGGTCTTGATGGGATAGATTACTGAAAGTATCAAGACTTGACAGAATGGCAAAAGAAATATTTCTAGAAGTATTAGATGAATAATTTAAAGAAGGATTTAAGTACAAGGATTTATGCAGAGGAATAATGAAATGCATGTGGAAGAAAGGAGATAGATATGTTATGCAGAACTGGAAACCAGTGATAAAGATTTACAGATTATAAAATATTTATAAAAATAGTTTAGAAAAGATTAGAAGTTAAAATTAGTAAGGTAACAGAGGATATGATATGTGGTGTTAAAGGTAGAAGAAGTCATGAATTTTTAATGATAATCAAGGAACTGGTAGATAATATGATTAATGGGCAAGAACAATTAAAGATCATGATAGGTGATTTAAAAAAGCTTTTGCTACTGTACAGTATGAAAAACTGTGGGGGATGTTTAAATCATATAATAAACATGAGAAGATGTGTGTATTGTGGTATATAAAAATAATGCAATAGATGTTTTAGTGAATGGTTGGTTAAGTAAGGATATAGCTATAAAAATTGACACAATACAAGGTTATCCATGTAGTAGTATGATATTTACATTGGTAATGAATGTGTTAGTAAGTTGCATAAATCAAAAGATGAAGGATGTATGCTGCAGAAATAAGGTATGGAATTACTTATTATGTTATCTTATGCAAGTGACATTATAATTGTCACAAAAGCTGTAGAAGGAATAGTAAAGTAATACATTATTTAAATTTGAACCTAAATGTAATAGGCTTGTACTTAAAGTAAGAGTAATTGTTTTGTTCATAATAGAAAAAATAGGAGGGATTGAATTCGGTATGCATTCAATAACAGTTAGGAATAAGCTTTGGTGGACAAGAAAATAAAGGATTACAATGGCAAGATATGTTAGAGAAAATAAGAAATATGTGTAAGTTCTGGAGATCTTTCAAATTATCATTCAAGTAAAAAATATACTTCATAAATTCAGTTTTAATAGCTAAAGTGACATATTTAGCAAATGTGTTTTATTTGCCTTTAAAATACGAAAAAGGATTATATACATTAGATTTTTTCATTCATCTAGGGTACGAGGATCAACCCTGTGAAAAGGGGTTTACTTGTATGTAACAAAAAAAGGAGGTAGTTTAGATTTAATCAGCCCAGTAGTTTATGTGGATTCACTGAATTTGTATAACGCCTTGGAATGGATGAAAGAAAAGATTGAAGGTTTAAAAAGTAGGATATTAAGAGCAAAATATGGAAAGGAATGGGAAGCAATGTAAAGGCTTAAAAAGAAAAGAGAAGGTATAAATGAAGAGTTTAAGATTTATTAAGAAAATATATTCATTTGTAAAATAAATGTGGATAATACTGAAGATGAGAGAAAAGTATGGTACAAGAATATCTCGATTAATCATTTTTATGTATATCCTTGGATATATTTAAAAGAAACTATGATTAGGGCAGTCAAAATATGATTGAGTGTCAGGACTTTGATGGAGACTGGTAGCTAGGAAATTGCTAGTTAAAGCAAATATGCCATATAAATAAGAGAAGATCAATTATGCAATTATTGTAAGGTGATTGAAACAGCTGAGCATGTATTCTTAAGATGTGAAAGAGCTGGAAAAATGTGGAAGAAATTAGGAGAGCTGATTTATTTTGAGGACATAAGTAGGACAGAAGATGCAAATATGGACATTATTTAATATGGTTATTATAAAGAATAAAGATTATCCATACAAAATGGATAAAAAATGTTCAGTGTTGTATAATTTGTATAGAATCAGAAAACAAAAGAAATAATGTTTAATGAAAAATTAGATTTGGTGAAAATATTGGAAAAGATAAGATTTTGGTTGTGGAAAATAGAGTGGCAGTCCCAAATTATATAATGAAACTAAAACTGCAGAACATGAATAAATGTGTCAAGTTTAAAATATTGTAATAATGTAAATAGTGTATTAATAAGTCTTTTAAATAAAAGACCCTGACTATTTCGGATAGTTTTACATCCAACTGAGCTACCACCAACTCAAAGAGATGTGGCCTCAGTTTCATGTCTCATTGAAAGACGGCAACAGCACATCCTTTATGTTGCACTGCTGTGTCAGCAATCAGTCTTTCTGGTATGGGAATAGAACCCACAGCCTCCTGCACCAAAAGTGAGCATGCTACTTGTTACACCACTGACAATTACAGCTGATCCATAAAATAGGAAAAATATATTATGGTACACAAAATATCTGAGCTCATATTACAGTTGCCCAGCAATTGTTACCCATAATTTACAGCTGGAGTACACAATGTTCATAATGCTTGTACTAGAGATAGTCAAGTTACAACCAACTTGACATTACATTAAAACAAGTGTGAAATGTTATTGCAGATTATCATGTTCTCTGAACACCCACCCATTCCCTAATTAGTGAGGCTTAGTCCAAGGTCACAGTTCTTCAAAAAACATGGCTGGGATTCATAAAGGTTGCCACTAAGTCTACATTAAGTGTACACCTAGTGTAGCCTTTCTGAGTGAATAGACAGCACAAGCAGTGCGATAAGGATGTTCTTAAATATAGAAAGTGTAGACTTAAGTATACACATAGTAGTAACCATTATGAATCCCGGGATATGTCAAGCGATCATGCTGTTTCTCCAGAAGGCTATGAGATTGCACTATATGAAATATATGACATACCGCTTAATGTAGTAAGTCATTGCTATGAAGTAACAATGGCAACAGTACACTACCCGCTGTCACCTAGAGATATTTCACTCAATAAGCTATAACAAGTGGAAATGCAATATGAGTAGCTGACTGCAAAGCTTAAATTTAGTAAAACATAAGATGTGATGGCCATGGTGGCCAGAAAATGTGAGAGGTAGACACATCTTGTGCTGCACATTTGCACTAATAACTCATCAGAGGAGGGATTTATATTATTGAATTTTTGGAAACTAAAAATTCATATGGTTGAGACCATATGTTTCTTTCCAAAACTTGAATTAAAAAAAAACACTATGTTTTTGCTGGGGGGAGGGGCATGCCTCTCTGCAGCCCCCTCCACACCTCCTGCAAATTATATATACCAAACTCTGAGAGTGCACCAAACTGGGGAAAAGGGTAAATTGCACAATCCCTACTGTACCATGATCTACATAACAGTGCTTCAGTGGAGAATTTACCCACTGCAGTGCCATCGCTGACTTAATATATATAATTTGGAGTGGGTATGGAGGGTGCAGGGGGCTTTCCCCCCTGCCAAAATATAAATTTCCTTTTTTTTTTATTTGAATTTTTGGAAACTTGATCATATGGTCTCAACCATATGAATTTCAAGTTTCCAGAAATTCACTAATCTGACTGGGCATGACCAGGACAGTGACAGAGAAGTGTCAGCAGAAGAGGTTTGCTTTCCTGCACCTTCAGTCATCATACTAAGGAAGTTAAATGTAGTGAAGCATAATGACTGGCTGAGGTCGTGAACAAGGGAAAAAGACTTGAGGCTAGTGGAAGATGTACTAACAAAGGAAATAAAATGTGAGCACAGGGCATAACAGTAGAATAAACATGTATGACTCAAAAGATTATCTGATAATATATGGAAGGGAGAATCTGTTAACAGTAATGCAGAGGGGAAGTGAGAGTACTGATAGTCACACACAAACATGGATCAGTGACCAGTGAAAAAAAGGGGGAAGAATTTTGTTGATGCTTGTGTACAGGTTACTTAGGAATAACAGAAACGTGTTGAATGGAAGATGGAAGAACAATGTTATCTATCTAAAAATGACATGAATTATGTGTTTAGACAGGATAACAGATACGTCTGCATGGAGGGAGTGGAGAAATGATGAGTAGAAGTACCTACGATAAGCACAACTGAAGCTAAGGTAACATAAGGAGAAGAGTCACCATGCTGGCAGCTCAGTACATTCTGGAAGCCCCAGACACACTGAGGAAATTGGTTAAGCAGAATAGGTAAAGATGTAGGCAGATTTATGAAGAATCTGAATGCATCAAAGTACAGCACAGAAAATCCTAAAGTCCATGGTGGAGAGTGAGTGATGGATGATTGGGCCAAGTGATTTAACCAGCTGGTGCAGAATTATACTACAAAATGCTAAATTCTGTGCATGCTACTCATTGAGGCAGAGGTGTTCAGAAATGTCCATTAAAAGGCATTGTTAGCCTGTAGCAATGTACCACTGTGTGTTTTAGAGGTTGAGGAGGAAATATAATAAACCAAAAACAAAGGTGATAGTGTGGGATGCCCTGAAACATATGTTGGAGAAAGCTGAAGATGTTGCACAAAGGCAAGTTAAGGGACAGGAAGCAAATTACAGGGATGAATAAGCTATGGAAATGGGTCAGGAAAGGAAATACTAATTGCTAGGAGAAGAAAGAAAGAAAAGAGGATAAGGTCAGTGTAGCTAATTTACACTATGATGCCCTAATCAGGACAAAAAGGCTTACCTACTGATTCATGTAATCTGCATTTTCAAAGCTCAGGGAGTGTCAGCCTTTATTTGCTGAATATGCAGAATGCTGACAAGGCATTTTGTTAAGTTCTGCTTTCATTATTAATAGTATGGGATTATTGCTGTACTGGCTAAAACAGATATATTGGTCATTGTGGTGGGGTGGGGGTGAAGTTTTGCTGTACAATCACTTGTTAAAAGTATATTTTTTTATCTATGATGATGCACTTTTTCTGACTAATTCAGTTGTCAATTGTTTGTGTAGTCAGCACATTAATTTCTGTTTTATTTATTTATTTTCAAGGATTTAATAACCAGGATTGAGCATTGCTACCACAGGACCATTTTTGGCACCACCTGGGAGAATTAGAAAGCAGAGAGAAAAAGTTATCATGTACACATTTATGTTTGAAGAAAATGCAAACAAAAATGAAAAGAAGTAGTGAATATATGTTATAGTGTATGAATCTGTGCACTGGTCGCTGATTTATTGAGCCTCAGTGAAAGGAGACTCAATTTATACAGACAGGAGAGTACATACAAGAGATGGAAGGGAGGGGCTGAAGAAACTGAAGGGATCAAGAAAAGAAAAACAAGGTATATTAAAGAAAAGAAGAGGTGGCAACTCTGGGAAGGCAAAATAAAGATAGAGGAGATACATTTTATTTCTGTGAAATGGCAGTTGTGTTTAATGAATACTTCATCTCAGTCTGCAAGATGGAATAGGGTAATATCACTTCAGTCTTTGACTTCTTGAAGTACTTCAATGGACATGATGTGGAACTATGGAATAGACTATTGGTGGACAGAGTCCATGGAGGCATTCAGGAGTACATAGTTCAAGTGTAGACATGTGGAACTAGTAGGGATGGCCAATGAGAATGCATACTTTACCTAAGGGGTAGGCTGGATGAGCTTATTATCTCATTTTACTAATCCATCAATTGATAAATTGATCAATCAATTAATCACTATGTCAGCTATCCTTGTTAATTGTTTCACTGGCTCATAGATACTTACTAGGCTACTCATCTGTGAGGAACTTAGGAAGCATTACCTTAAATTTCCTTGTAGATTTTTAGCCCTTATATTTTGTGTACAAGTAACCCAAAGGTAAGCAGAGCAAGGATATGCTCAGCCATTTACATGTTGCACCTATTCAAGAGGGGCAGGTTTGCTAAAAATGGGGTGAATTTAATGCTATCCATCCATTCATCCAGATTATGTTTGAATAGAGTAAGAGAAGTATTTTGCTTTATGTAGAGAGGAAAACAATACCATAGAAGTAGTATTATCTGTGATACATACAGATCCCTCAACATGTTCTATCCATGATGCAGAATTGATTGATGTCCATCGATCAGCTGTTTATGCCACCATTGGACTTGCAAATGTGTAATAGGTCTGACAGGATGGGGTCTGTTGAGGCTCTATACACAAAGGAGAGGTCACCTTTTAGTAGCCTGTATAATATCAAGAAGAGGAGAAAGGTTTGAGACAGTCCACATAGTTTTTATGACTTCAGCTCTTGATTTTCTTAGTGCAGAAGCATTATGGTCATTCCAGTTGTGACAAGTGTTTGGGTAAATAAATACTGAAAGGGCATAATACTAAATGGTCACCCTAATGAGTGCTGAATACTGTGGAACTATTACATCCCAAGACCTGAATGCTATATGTATCTTTAAATATAAGTTGTGTGAAGAGAAAGGAAAGGTCTTAAAGGACTTCCTTACAACAGTGGATACACGGTAATTAAATGAGAGTTCATTGTTGATACAGGATCCCAGATCCCTGACTATGGCATCAATTTTAATGGGGTGTGTTGTCAATTAGATAGTTACAAGGGGAGTCATGCTTACAGAAGGATATCATTATATTTTTATTGGCATTTAGAGTAAGTCTATAGTTTTCATACCAGCTATTTGTTTGGAACAGGCCCTCTTGGAGGATCATGGGGTCCTCTGGAGAGTCTTTGGTGACATCACGCTTGCAATCATCTGCATGCAGTATTCAGCACTTATTAGGCTGACCATTAAGCATTATGTCCCTATTGCAAGTCCAATGGTGGCATAAACCTCTTCCCTAGACAAACAATCCTTCATAATTACCAGCAATAATAACACCCCCCCAGAACTAGTCTCTGACACAAATTATTAGGAATTATCATTGACAATCAACTAAAATTTGATAGACATCTACAAGTAAATATATATATAAAAAAAAAAAAAAACATAAAAGATTAGGTATGCTTTACTGCCACAGTCACTTTATCTCTCCCCCCATACATTAGCTAATACATATCTCATCCCATCCCTTTTATATGGTGCATCTATCCTAACCAGCCTACAACCTTCCCTCAAAACAAAACTCTCATCTTGTTATAACAAAATATCCAAATCTGTGGCAGGTCATAGAACCTCTTCTCACCACTGTAACAACCTTCACCAACTAAGTTGGCTAGAATTACCAAACTTCCTCACATATACCCAGCTCATCCAAGCACACAAACTCATTCATAACATGCCTCTCTGCCCCTCCCTAGCAAATACCTTTGAAATGCATAAACCAGATAGACTCCTAAGATCCAATTCCCAAAACCTAATTAAATTGCATAAACCAACACATCCTGATGGGAATCAATGGATGTCCTTCTCTCTTGCACACCTCTGGAACTCTCTCCCTTCTCCCATCTGCACCACCAGCAGTCTCTTCTTGTTTAAAACCTCACTGCACTCACACGTTACTTCACAATGGAAATGCTCTTGCTCTCATCCAACCTAATTCTACCACACGTTCTTCTTAACTTACCAAACATTTTTGCACATCACTACCTGCCAAGGTTTTACATCCCTTCGGGCATATTCTACCAATGACTAAAAAATTACCTCATTGTAATTCCCTAAAAAAAAAAAAATAAAAAAATAAATAAATAAAAAAACTACTACTTACTTAATTAACCTGATGTAATTTTCCTAATGAAAATCTTCTTTTATTTCTGTATTATGTAACATCTATTTGAATTGTGCAATATGGGTTTGTACTATACAAAATATGTATTTAACATTTAACTGAAATATATGTTATGGATTTGTGCTCTTTCTGTACTATGCATTTGTATTTCTCTGGAGCTTTTCTCCCCAGGACTCCATTGAAAATGGGCTCCCCTTTAGAGGTTTTAGCCTACCTTTTTAAATAATTTGTAAATACTTCATTGTCATAAATAACCTGCAATCATGTTTTCTTGTTTTTGGAAATGAATAAAAATATTTAAAAAAAAAAGAAAATGGGCTCCTTGTAGCCCAATGGACTATCCTGGAAAATAAACTTTAAATAAATAAAATAAATAAATGGTGAGCCACAAACCCTTGGAATGCTCAAGATACAGTTGGTTTCTACATTTCTGAATACTTCATCAGTTTATTAGTTAATGAAGTTTTATTTTTGCCTAAGAATGTGATTTTCTAAGCAAAACTAAAACTTTAAAACTGGTGATATCACTGCCAGCATTAGTGCCCTCCTTTGCATGTATATGTCTGGGAAAAGCTTGAGCGAGTTTGTTGTTTAGACATGATTTTAGAGACAGCCTTTTATATTTTTGCATTTCTGCAGTGTTGTACATCTAAAAATCTTTTCATTAAATTGCTTCACTTATAATTTTAGAATAACTGTTACATTAAGTGATATACAGTACATTAACCAACATTTCTAACTGATGCTTCTGATAATGATCATTTGCAAATATAATCTGATATGTCAGATATGACAGCTAGGTGAACAACTTTATTGCTTGTCTAAGACTTAGTTTCTTTCCAGTGATTCCCTTTGCCCAAGATAAAATTGGTGGTAACAGTATCTATTCTTTTTTTTTCCTCTTCCCAATAAATTCCATCCTCTCTGGATAAGGCCAAATAGTTTCAGGAGCTATTTAAATTCAGATCAGTGCTCACCAGTTTTGCAATGTCTACTCCAAGAATTCATTTGAATGTTCCCAGAGCTTCCAGCTCGTCAGCTGCATCATCAAAATGTGTGCTGTGTTAACGCAGAGTTAGACATACTGTAGCTTGTGTGCAGTGAGAACAAAAAGTAGTTTATTTTTTACTTATTTATTATTTAAAAAAACAGCAATAAATAATTTTAACTGATATCAGCAGTTTTTATAGTGCGAATGCAAAACCTGAAACTGAGTATCAATGCCTGGCAAGTTTTACTTTGCTTAGAAATGTTTCAAATCATCCTTATGAAAATCTTTTTGAGTTATATAAATCATCATTCATTATGCTAAAGGCCCAGCTGCCAGCAGGGCTGGGGATCCAGCTTTTATTTCAGAATATATACTCTAGAGACCACTTATGTTCCACTTTACCAATGTCCAGTGCTATAAAACAAATGATACTGGACCTAACACTTTAATTACTACTAGTACAGTTCATATTTTGCACTAGATTTCAGAATCTTTTTTTCATGATAAGCAGTTTCTTGGCTTAGTAAACCACTCAAGTTTATTAATTGCTTTTTACTCAGTAATATTTTCTCTGTCTGTATTTTCTGTCTAAATAACTGTAAACTGAATAGCCTTTGTTTTCTATAAAATGTTGTCTTAAGTTTTTTGTGAAATGCTTCCTTGTTTATCTTAGTATTATCATTCAAATTGCCTTATTATATTACAGTAGAGAGTCAATTAGCTGAACGTTGATTATCCGAAACATCAATTACCTGAACCAGCCTTTTGGGTAAGAAAAATCATAAAGATTGAATATGTAAACATTATACATATTCACTTGATTATGTATTTTGAGCTTGTAGCCAGCTCACATGTGAAAAATATTCTTTATTGTCCACTGGAATCACTGAATGGTTGAAAAGTGTATTCCTGTGTGCAGAAAAAAACAAGATTTTAGAAGTTTTTTATCCGGTTCAATTATATGTTTGATTATCCAAACAGTCTGATTATCCAAACTACTCTAGGTTCCAATTAGTTCAGATAATCAACTCTCTGCTGTATTACAACCATTAACTAGGCATAGCCTTCCAGAATTGAAACATCCCATTAAATACCTGCTGATTTCCCCAAAATCAGTGTTGTAAGGGGAGAACTGTTTCTCAGGTTATAGAAAACCTGTTTCCTTTATGAAACTACACTCTTTTGTAAATCATTGCAGCATTGCTCCCAGGGGCGGCTCGTGGCATAGGGCTGCCGGACTGCAGCCCCCTCAAAAATAAAAAAAGAAAGAAAAATGAAAAATAAAAAAAATTATTGTTTCAAAATTCGCGGACTTCGCGCATGCGCATAGACCGAGTCCCGACTACTGTCGGTCTATGCGCATGCTCAAGGCAGTCCGGCCGTCCCCATAGGGGGACACAAGGAGACGTCTGTGCACTTTTACAGTGCACAGACCCGCCAGGATTATGGGTCGCGTCCGGACTGCAAGAGGAGCAGCAGGGACTCGGGACAGAGCATTAGGGATCTCGTCGGGATGGAGCATTGGGATCTCGCGGGTCTTCAGTATTGCGCGGGAAGGATGTACAAAAGGATGTACGTTAGCTGGATGTATTCAGGTAAGGTGCCTTTTAATTTACAATGTTTATTTGTGTGTGTATGGTGCTTGTGCTTTACTGGAGTTTGTGTATGGTGCTTGTGCTTTACTGGAGTTTGTGTATGGTGCTTGTGCTTTACTGGAGTTTGTGTATGGTGCTTGTGCTTTACTGGAGTGTGTGAGTGTGTGTGTGTGTGTGTGTGTGTGTGTGTGTGTGTGTGTGTGAGTGTGTGTGTGTGTGTGAAAGTAGGGAATGCCTCAGGCTTGAACCCTGTACCCTGTATGCAGGTGTTAAAGACTTGAGTTCCCTACCCACCACCATTTGTAAAAAAATTTCAGATTTTTGCCTCATATTCGATCTGATCTGTTCCTCATAATATCTGTGGTTTGTAAATGTTGCAATGCTTGATATTTGATGGTGTAGTAGTAGCATTGTTGCCTCACAGCTGCAGGTTCTTGGGTTTGATTCTTGGCTGGGGTTCCTTCTTTGTGGGGTCTGTATCTTCTCCCTGTGTTTGTGTGGGTTTGCTTTTGTGTCCTCCCATGTTACAAAGACATGTCTGCATTATTTCTTCCTGGGCCTCTGCTGAAAATTGTTTATTTGTTCCAAGTCAGACTGTCCTGATTAAAAATGTTAAATAAAATTGACAGGCATTTGAATTTCAGACTTAAGGGTTTCTGAATGTTTAATTCCTTGCGTATTTGATGGTGCAGTGGTAGTATTGTTGCCTCACAGCTATAGGTTTTCTGGTTTGATTCTTGGTTGGGGTGGCTTCTGTGTGGAGTCTGCATCTCCTCCATGTGTTTGTGTGGATTTGCTCTGGTGCCCTGCCATTTTACAAAGATGTGTCTGCAGTTTTAATCCCTGCTGAAAATTGGTTTTGTTCTGTCCGCAGTAAAATTGACAGGCATTTGAATTTCAGACTTCAGGTTTCTGAATGTTTAATTCCTTGCATAATTGATGGTGCGGTGGTAGTATTGTTGCCTCACAGCTATAGGTTTTCTGGTTTGATTCTTGGTTGGGGTGGCTTCTGTTTGGAGTCTGCATCTCCTGCCTGTGTTTGTGTGGATTTGCTCTGGTGCCCTGCCATTTTACAAAGATGTGTCTGCAGTTTTAATCCCTCGTCTCTGCTGAAAATTGTTTTTGTTCTGTCCGCAGTAAAATTGACAGGCATTTGAATTTCAGACTTCAGGTTTCTGAATGTTTAATTCCTTGTATAATTGATGGTGCAGTGATAGTATTGTTACCTCACAACTATAGGTTTTCTGGTTTGATTCTTGGTTGGGGTGGCTTCTGTCTGCATCTCCTCCCTGTATTTGTGTGGATTTGCTCTGGTGCCCTGCCATTTTACAAAGACGTGTCTGCAGTATTAATCCCTACGTCTCTGCTGAAAATTGTTTTTGTTCTGTCCGCAGTAAAATTGACAGGCATTTGAATTTCAGACTTCAGGTTTCTGAATGTTTAATTCCTTGCAGATTTGATGGTGCAGTGGTAGTATTGTTGCCTCACAGCTGTAGGTTTTCTGGTTTGATTCTTGGTTGGGGTGGTTTCTGTGTGGAGTCTGCATCTCCTCCCTGTGTTTGTGTGGATTTCCTCTGGTGCCCTGCCATTTTACAAAGACGTGTCTGCAGTATTAATTCCTCGTCTCTGCTGAAAATTGTTTTGTTCTGTCCGCAGTAAAATTGACCGGCATTTGAATTTCAGACTTCAGGTTTCTGAATGCTTAATTCCTTGCAGATTTGATGGTGCAGTGGTAGTATTGTTGCCTCACAGCTATAGGTTTTCTGGTTTGATTCTTGGTTGGGGTGGCTTCTGTGTGAGTCTGCATCTCCTCTCTGTGTTTGTGTGGATTTGCTCTGATGCCCTGCCATTTTACAAAGACGTGTCTGCAGTATTAATCCCTCGTCTCTGCTGAAAATTGTTTTGTTCTGTCCGCAGTAAAATTGACCGGCATTTGAATTTCAAACTTCATGTTCTTCAGAATACATAGTAGCACAACCTTTTTTCTAGCAATTTTCTAAGTTTATAAGATGAATATTTTAAATTTGTCCCTATTTTTGGGACTGTATTCCCCATTATTGGCTTCGTCCAGGTTTTTGTGCTAAGGTTGACAGCTATGGCAAGAACTGAATTCACTGAATATGGACTGTAGAATTGTGCATATTTACTGATAAAGGTGCACTGTAGAATTGTGCATATTTACTGATAAAGGTGCACTGTAGAATTGTGCATATTTACTGATAATGGTGGACTGTAGAATTGTGCATATTTACTGATAATGGTGGACTGTGGAATTGTGCATATTTACTAATAATGGTGGACTGTAGAATTGTGTATATTTACTAATAATGGTGGACTGTGGAAGTCTGAGTAGACTTTTTATGATAAATGTTCTCAACTGGGCAGTTTTGCCATTATGGGTGCATATGTTTTGTTTCATTGCTTACTGGAAAAATGTTCAAAACAAATTTAAAACACCCTCTAACAAGTGTACTGTATTGTACAAGGAATATAATTTTTAGTACAATGAGGAAGGTGTATCAAAGAGCACATGTATGTTTCATATGCAAGGGGCCTATGATTCGAAAACAGCCCAAAATTAATCTTTATCTGCCACTGGCAAAATGTATTTTCTTTGAATGTGGGTTTCAATGCTGTTTCAATGAATGTGAGTTTCAAGGGCAGAGAAGTTTTAATGCTAAGTTTTCATTGTGAGACTGCATTGCTTTGTTTAACAGATGACTTAATGTTTGTGCTGTAAAATACAAAATAAAACTTTCAAATGAAGTCCAATCATTGAAGTAAAGCAGTATGCACATTAGTGTTTATGGTAAATGGAGTGAAATAGCCAAGTAATGGTTAATTGGAATGGCTGCAGAGGCTCCAGTTCAACCATTATTTTGTCAGGGGAAGGGCAGCAAACTCAGACAGGCCCAGCTGAACTATACCTCCCAACTGTCCAGATTTTCAAAGAATGAATAGATTTTTGCTTCTTATTTTTGGTTTGTTGTTCATAAAATTTGTAGTTTTAATTCCTAAATGATTTGCCAGAAGTCACTAAATAATAAGTTTCAGACTTCATAACCTTCATAAAATGCATGTTAAAGTAAGAGCCGTTCTATCAACTGTCTCAATTTATACAAGAGCAATTTTTAGTACTGTTTATATGTGCCCCAATATATTTGGCCTTGTTCAGATTTACTGCATTAACAGGTTGAGAGGTACATGCAAATAAATTGCTTTATAGAATTAGGCATAGCCAACCTCTCAACTGTCCCCAATTTTGGCTCAAAATGTTGCTCTTCCCCTAATAATCCCTCCAAAATAGCAATTTTGGAAGAAAACATGGAGGGTTTACAATTAAGAAATAACTGTAATAATCAAAGTTATAGATTACTTGAAATGCATGTAGATTCTTTTATTTTGTCAGCTGCTCAAGGTAGCAGTACTAATATTAAAGTGTCCCTTCTTTGACAGGTAGAAGCTGTATTGTGTGTCTATTTTATATTTTTGCATCACATTTTTGGTCCATTTTTCATAAAATTGTGTTTTTGGCAAATTAGTGACAAATCACTAAAGACTGAAGTTAGAAAATGACAGACATTTGAGTTTCAGATTTTATACCCTTCAGAAAATTCATACTAATGCAAGACCTATTCTATTATCTTTCTAAGTTTATTAGAGCAATATTTAAAAATTGTCCTTATTGTTGTGCCTTTGTCCCACTTCTGTGTATGGCTTTGTCCAGATTTCTTGCTCTTGAAGTTGAGAGGTATGACAAATGTGTCAGGGCCATCACAGTCAGCCAGAGAGATTTCAAATTGTGACATGCTTGTTGCACCCCACTCCCCCATGTAGTGACTCTGGATGTGTCCAAGCAAGGCAAGGAGTAGTTGTATCTACCTTGGATGGGGAGGACACACTGCATAAGTACTACAGTGGCTTTTCATCTGTCCTTGATTTTGCAGAATGGTCTGGTTTCTGTCATATTTTTGTACTGTTGATTTATGCTTATTACTCAAAGTGCCTGTTGCTCTGTGTTTAAGTAGGAATGCTTTAATGACCATAAGGTAAGCTTGTCTGACATCGTAAGATGCAAGTAAGCTTTAATAAGCATACTGTTAAAGAATTGCCAACATTGAAAGCCTTTCTGTTGTTGCCATGCAGAGAATACTTGACTAGATAATGTATAAGCCTTGGGTATTAAAGGACAGGATTCCATTATTTTAAAAAGCTCATTACACTTGTTGGAGACTTCCAGTCATCTCTACAGGCTTTACCCGTAAACTAAACAGAATGCCAATCATGTGTGGTCCATAACCTGTACAGTAATCCTTTAAGCAATGTATCTTGAGCTTGTTTCTTGTTTGCTTTTCATTTTTACTTTTATCATGTTTTCCCCATGAAACAAGTTGTCAGGCAGCAGGTCTTTTTGGATAAGAAACATTTTTACAAGTGGGGCATCACATAGATTTCTACTTTCAGCATGTTGCTTGGTACTTTAATAAAGCTGAATATATTATAATTAGAACTGCAGTGCAAGGAGAAGTGGTTTGAGTTGAGTGCTTCTGGTTTTTCTTATACTTGATTTTGACTGGCATTCCAGTAATGTATTTAAAAAGTAATTTATTTTTTCATGCCTCACAACCTTTTGTTTCCATCTAGATATTAAGTAAGCTGTCATGCAGCCAATGCATTGAAATATTTTTATTCTTCTACACTTATTTTTGTCTTGATTGGACTTTCATAATGATGGTTTGCCACCCAGGGCAGCGTATTTAATTAAAGTTAGTTTTTTTGTGGTTTTGTGCATAGCCCCTCCCCTTTATGGTTGACCACACCCCCTCCCTTTGACCCCGCCCATTCAGCGTCTCCTGCAGCCCCCCTGTGATTTGAAGTCACCAGCCGCCACTGATTGCTCCTGACAATATCCTCTGTGTCTTACTCGCCCACCTTATTCATAGAAAGTGTTTCTTACAGATATCCACTGTGTTTTGTATGCATTATATCACAGTAAAGCTGCTAATACAGTCATTCATCATCTAACAGCCACACTCTATCCTACTAAGGGTCAATGGAGGCCTAAGCTTGTATGACTCTGACCCTCACAGAAGAAATGGGTTAAAATGGTGCAGATAGTGGAGTTATCTTTCTAGGTCATACTGTAGTGGGGAGGTGGGAAAATGCTGAATGGAATGCTTTGTTCTTAACTCATACTAGATATGCTAAATATTTGGTAAAAATAAAAAAGAAAGCTTTCAAGAATTATATCATAAATAAAAACAGAGAGACAAAATAGTATATAACAAAATATGTAAACTGGTCAACTTAGCAGAGAAAGAAAGAAGGAAGGTCCAGCACAAATGTTGGATAATAACGTTAAAGACAATCGTAAATCCTTTGTTGAATATATAAGGGTAGTACAAACAAAGCATGATGTACCTGTGCTCCTCATTTATAATGTTAAAAAGCATTACAGGTGCAAGAGAAGACCTCAACCCACTGCTTGCATTTATAAACTTGTTTTGAGTAACAGTGGATAAAAGTATATGTCTTCTTCTTCTTGAAGAAGTGCACAGTGAATCGTAACACTAATATTACAGCCATTTCTGTTTAGATAGCTATACTTATTGCTTTGCAATCAGATCATGCATACTACAGTTTTTGCAGACAGTGTCTTATTGATTTGTGGTATTGTAACTTAATATTTTAAAAGGATAATTGTCTTACTATTTGTATATGTCTACTGACCTTGCCTACTTGTCCACAGTCATGGCTGAAAATGGTCTTTGGACCAGTTCACTTATGCGGGTAACAAATGATTTAAAATAAAGAGTAAATATTATTGCAGCACAGTCTGAGGCTGCTGACATTTAAAATATTCTCTAATCCTTAAAATTAATAAGGCAGTGGGCTATGTCAAAATAACAAATAGAAAATTTAGGACATTAGCATACCCAACTGAGGCACCATCTGTATACCTTTTTAATATCATTTTTAATGAGACTCGCATGTGCAAGGACTAGAAGAAAGCAGTAGTAATGCAATCTGTAAAGACAGTCAGCAAGAGTAATGCTGTAAATTATGCACATCTTAAATTCTTTCTTGTGTAGGGAAAGTTAAGGAAAAGGATGATTCCAAACAGGATACAAACTGAAACGAGGAAAACTGGACTGGCTAATGTCAGACAACATACCTACTCACCTACGGCAACAACTATTTGCAGTTTAGGTTTTTGTACAAAGATGGTATCAACCTTAGCCGAGCATTACAGGTAGATGTGGTTTGCATTCATGGTGTTTACTGTATTAGTCATAAAATCATGTTTAAAAAATAGCAAAGCGAGGACTGATACTAAATCTTCTGTCATGGGTCCACAACTGGCTTTTGGGCTACGAAGCTGTCAAGTTGGATGATATCCTTTCAAAGTAGTTCATTGTTAATCATTCTAAATATATGTGTATAAAACACCTCTTTCAAACTGATTTGAACTTTCAGAACAGCATCCTTTATTGTATCAATGCAGATGAGATTAAGCCAGAGAAAATAACATAACCATCTTTTACAAAGCTTTACAAGATCTGTCAGACTGGGCATGATGATAAATGTTAGTAAAATTAAATACATGTATTTTTGTCATTATAAACTGTATAGCCAGTATTCCATAAACAGTTTCTACCTGCAAGGACTTAAGAGTAACTATTAAAAAAATAACATTTGGAAACCAAATACATGATTTATACCACTGGGGATTAAAACAAAAGGAGTTTATAGACAGTTTCAACAAATCCAAAGGTAATATGTAATAACCTCATTACTTACTAGCTTCGTCTGGTCAAATCTCAAGTATGGCTATCAAGTGGGAAGCCTACTTCATGGTACTAGAAAGAGAATACACAGAAGAATACCTCTTAAACCTGGTTGATTTCTTTGAAACAGTCACCAAGGCCATTGAAAAGGGGAAGGTGGTCCACACAGCCTACATGGACCTCGCAAAAGCCTTCGATACAATACCCCACTTGGGCATTATAGATAAGCTCACCAGCTTAAATATAAACCCCTATGTCACTAGATGGGTTGCAAACTGGCTCAAGGACAGAACCCACATGGTTAGAATTGCTGGAGCCATGTCAGACTCCAAACCAGTTACAAGTGGCGTCCCCCAAGGCTCAGTCCTGGGACCTCTCTTGTTCGGTATATATTTCTCGGAGGTACAGGCCAACACGGAAGGACTGTGGCTGACTAAGTTTGCAGATGACTGCAAACTGGGCACCATAATCGACTCTCCAGCCGACACAAGCATCCTCCAAAAGGGCCTCATAGAAACAGACAACTGGTGCCAGAGCCATGGCCTCAAGCTAAACGCCACAAAGTGTATAGTCATCCCCTTTGGCAAAAACAAAGTGCCCACAAATTACCACATAGTTGGTAATCCATTAAGTACAGAAGAAGTAATTAGGGACCTGGGGACCCATGTTGATAGCAATCTCTTATTTGACAACCACGTGGCCAAAGTGGTTAGAAGAACATTTTATATAGCCCACCTAATCATGAAGGGATTCACATCTAGATCAGGGGAGGTCAACGTGCCTCTTTACTCATCCCTCATCAGGCCCATAATTGAGTACAATGCCCCTTTTGGGATGTACCTTACCAGACACCTGAAGCAACTGGAAAGACCCCAAAAGTACCTCACCAAGAGGATCAAAGGGCTCAAACAGATGCCATATGCTGCCCGGTTAAAGAAACTCCAGCTCTACTCAGTGGCATACCGCCTGCTCAGAGGCGATCTGTGCCTGACGTATAAAGCCATGTCCAACCCAGAATTAATGGACATGCTGCACCTCAGAAAATCCAAATCCCATCGAGCTACGCGCTCGAGAGACTTGAACCTCAGCACTGAAATAAATAGGACATGCTGGATGGACAGATTCATAACCCAGAGGCTCCCTTCACTCTGGAATAAAATCCCAGTCCAGGTTAGGCAGAGTCCCTCATTGACTCTCTTCAAGAGGAATCTGGATGAGTGGATGGGAGATCGTAGGTTTACCCCGGGTATCACTTCTGTGTCACTATTAGACAGAGGCACAGTATACTAACCTCGAAAAAGGGCATAGCAAAATTATTTTAAAATGGGTGGCAAAAGCCAAACACACTCTGGCTAGGCTTATAAATGCCCTAGGGCAAATAGCCTAGTATGAACCTATGAACCTATAATAACTTAACAGATTTATTGTATCAGAAAATATTTAGAAATGCTAGATTTGTATTCATTAGATTACTTATATGAGATTTATTTCTAGGTTTTAAGGCTAGTAATGATGCCTTCGACTGGCACAATGGTGCCGTGTGTGGCAAAAGGTTCTTGGGTGCATTTCTAGATTGGGGTGCCATATGTGTTGAGTTTTTATGTACTCTGCTTCTCTGATTCATTTCTAGATTGGGGTACCATATGTGCTGAGTCTTTATGTACTCTGCTTCTCAAGTTCATTTCTAGATTGGGGTGCTATATGTTTAGTCCTTATGTACTCTCTTGTACTTATGTTGGTTTTCTCCAGGTAATCCTTTTATCTCTGACATCCCAACGATCTAAGGTAAGAGGACTGGCAGCTCTAAATTATCTATAGGCATACTGTATCTGTATGTGTGTTTGTCTTAAGGAGAGAGTCATCATAGGTGTCAGAGTGTCTATATCACAGCAGCGAATCGCACAAATTGTGAACGCTCATAATATCGAACATACCGGACCTCAAAGTGCTTTTTCTGAGATCGCTGTACAGTGAAGAATGGGATATTTGCCCTTTCCTCACTGTAGTGTGATCTCAGAGTTGGAATATATATTTAGTGGGAGGGGGCACATCCCCCCCCACAATAGGAAGTTCGAGGTCCGGTACGTTCAATATTATGAGCATTCGCAATTTGTATGATTTGCTCATATGATATAGACCCATGTTAGATGTAATTCAATAGTACTTGATAGAAGGATGATTTTACATTTGAATACATGTGTTTTAAACTCATAGACCTACATGGGACTTACATATTATTAAGAAAATTTCAAACACATTAAAGAATAAGAAATTTATTTTGTGACAGTGTGACATTTTTGGAATACTCTACCAGACTATATAAAGGACAGTGAGACAAATGACCATTTCAAATGAAGACTGGGTGACCATTATGGGAAAAAGTTACTTGTTTGATATTGTGGGATAATAGACTAATTGTCCATATCCTAAAACATGATAATGATAGCTACAGGCAATTTAGACGGTCAATAATCCATCTACAGCATGTAGTGGGACATGGGATTAAACAGGAGTGTCATATGATAAAACATGCAGATGTAGGGATGTCAAGCAGACTCAGAACAAAAGGCACTCCAGCCAGGAAATGAAACAGACAATTAAAAATTTGAAGACATGAACACTAACCACTGCACTTCTGTGCTGTCTGCGGTAAGTAAGTAGGTCTACAATGTCTGTCACCAGCTCTTCCAGTACAAAGCTTTGCAATGTATTGAGCCCGTTAGGGATTCTGCTCAATGGAAATTAGTTTTTTGTTAAACAGCAGATGAAAGCACATAATGAGTGTGCCTTTAGGGCAGTATGAAGTTTACATTTATGTACCATTACTGTCCTGTGAGTCCACTCATGCGAGAAAAGTGAACTTTATCAGAAGGATGATCATGGAAAGAGAAACTTGGAGGTGAAGATAATGAATCAAAAGCTGGAAGGGTGGCATCCAGTAAATAGGATTGCAGATACATTTGTTTGTGATGTTGCCCATATGTAGAGGAAACATTACACAGACGTTTCACCCCTTCATAGCTTTTTCCTTTGTGAGTAACTGATGAGGTGCTAAGACCATTAGTGAAAGCATTACAGGCTTACTAAGACTTTTAAACTCATAAGATCAGAAAAGCTTATTTTAAAATTTATTAAATTCCCATTTTTATTTTGAGATCAAGAAAGTAGTGAAAAAATAGTAACCTGGATTTTTCATAACATTGTAGTAAAGTTGGCAGAGGCTTTACACATATAATTGGAAGACAACTTTGCATGTCTTCCATCTATATTTTTCAAGTATGCTTATTTATCTCATGTTTTCTAATATAAAGACAGTAAAAGACATACATTACTCAGCAAAACAGTCAACATTTCCTAGAAATTTACAATGACACATCCCTAATTTGTGAGATATGAGGATAATATTTTAACTAATTTAGAATACGTTTTTCAAGTGTGACTTTAATAAATCTTGCTGAGATGTTTCTGAGTGCCTGGTAAGTGTCTTTATAGGAGTCACTCCTTTGCACGGCCCTCTGCTGTTCACAGCTGAGTAGTTCTTGATGACTTTTTAAATAACTTCTATTAATTAACCATCTGCTCTTTGCAGAAGGAGAAAATATTTTACTTACCTTTTGTTTGCCATACTTAGCAGGGCTTATTATCACAATTCAAAGTGAATGGTCATGTTACACAAGACTATCTGATATATTTGATGAGTTAATCTGTATCATACAACACACACACACACACACACACACACACCCACAAACTTCTGTACTCTCATGTCCTGATAGTGTTGGGGTTGTCCACGTGCATGGCTCCAATGTGTCTTGTTCATAGATTCATAAAAGATCACTAGGCTAACAGCTTAAAAGCCCTTATAAGCCTAGCTGACATTAGCTGAATTTATCAAATGTATGATCCCTAGAGGCTAGAGGATGGCTTACGTTTGTGTCTCTGCCTTTGCGTATTTTACAGACTGCCCCTGACTTGTCCATAAGGGACATAGGTGCTACCCCAGTAGTGAGTTTATGATTCCCCATCCATTGATCAAAACTGCATTAGAAAATGGCTAGGGGAGGGCTCTGCTTAATGTGAATAGGAAGCCTGTTCCAATGAAGAGGATGGTAACAAGTCCTCAAAATACCATGAGAGATGCAGAAAATGCATGTAGTCAGAGATAAGATGTGTAGCAGAATTGGTATCTCATACCAAAAATATCATATTACAAGAGACTCAAAGTGCCAGAGATGCATGATAGAAGAGGCAGTCATGAAACATATGTTCTGGGAGTGTATCTGGGCACAAAAGATCTGGACAGAGGCTGTAGAATCTTGAAGAGGATACATGGTAAAGAGGGCAAAATTCTTAGGAAATTTGGTTTCCAGTCTACATAACTCTCTTAAAAGCAGTGTACCCTTCTTTTCCTCCAAGTTTTCTAAACTCCTCCATCATGCACTCAATGAGTCTATTTCACTCTGTAACTCCTGCCATATTGGTGCTGGCCACTAGTTGTATAGTTATTGCCTCTCCTATTAGACCTAATGACCCCACATAACAGGTGAGAAACTAAAGGGCAAGCTATCTATCATATACCATCCAAATCCTGGCACCCATAGGAGTTTCAAAAGACGGTCCTAAACTATAATGGATCTTCTATGCCTAGCACTTCAAAACACCCCTGTCATAACTACCTGCCAGGTACCTTTGAATAATGACATCATGCTGTGTAATGGAATCGACAATAAAGCAAAAATAGGGACACTGGCAGCGATGACCTTTTTTGTCCTACAAATAACCTTCAGCACAGCCGGATGGGAATTCTACTGGGAGAGACTAAAAGAAAGGCAAATGATGGAAAATCAAGGGTGTTTGTCTGCCTTCCCCAATAGGAAGGTAAAGGAGGGCCTTACATTGAAAAAAAAAAACTAAGATTAAAACACTTTTTTTATTTGCAGGATTAAAGCTCTAGTCAGTTGTGTTTGCCAGGATAAAGCAGATATGTAAATTGATAGTCCTCTTACATCAAACATTCATCAAACCACAAGAATGTATGTGAAGCTACTCTACTCTAGCCTTAGCTGCATTGGCTACCTTTCTTCTTTATAGGGTGATACATTCATTGATAAGCACTAGGCTAGCTGCTCTTGAGGACCATTTTAAGCCTAGCCAGCTTCCCTTTTTGTGCTCAGAATAACCCATCCCATTTGGTTATAGACTGGCCTTACCAATGCTATGGTAAATAGTTATATATTAGTCCTAATTAAAGTAACTGGGATCATACCATAGACAATTTGAGGGGACCCACACATGGGTTAAAGCATTTATGAGCTGTCTCTATCCATTAGTAGTACAAGGGGCAGTTTCCCATCAATAGATCTAAGTTGTGCTTGAATATAGACAAGGATGAACTTTGCTTTATCTGGATGGAGAGTTCTGTTCTTTTTAGAAACTTGATATCAGATGAGTGTGCTATTCTTCTAAGAGCCATCACGGCCATTTGAGTTTGAGACCCCTCGGCTATATAGCTTCACAAATACTTAATCTGGGACATGTAGTAGAAGCAACAAAATACGCAAGAGGCACATGAGCTGGAATGTTAGTCAAGCATAAATTCCAGAACTTACTTATTGAAGAGACAAGAGAAACAGCATGTCTGCAGAGAACTGTGATAATTTAATCCACAATTAGCAACCAATTTTTCATGTTAACATTTCACCTAGTTATTCATAGCTTATAATTGCTCTAGCTGAGAAATTTTGTTTCTTACATTGGTAGAACACATGTAAGAAATTTAGCAATTGGTTCACATCATTTGCCCCAAACTATACAGTATTCTATCACACCAAGGTCACTAGTGTAAAACTATACTGATTGTGTATCATAAAAGATTACGTTTCTTTCCTATCTCTAAAATGACATTTGGAAGTTCATATTAGAAACTTGGTTTATTGTGAATCTGAAATGATTTGGCCAAAAGCTGTTTGGCTGTGAATCTGTGCTGATTTGCCCAAGAATGCAATATGAACTCTAGACTCTTCCTGTCATCGGACTAAATGGATAAACACAGAAATTAAAAATTGGAGGTTGCATATTGCATACTGTAATCTGATGTGAAGCAATGTGAACTTGAAACTAGCTGTATTATGTCAATTAACCACTAAACCTCATCTTTGGGGGGAGCATTTGTACAACATGAATACCCTATAATACAAATAAGTGCTTCAAAAAGAGAGTAACATAAAACTTCTCAGCCTAATAACTAAGAATAGATAGCTGCATTCATGAACATACCTTTAAAGACCTGAGGTATGGCCAATAGCTACATTAGCAATGTAAAGAGTGTAATGTCCTATCTGAAAATATTATGTTTTTTGTATCTTTTCTAATATCTGCAACAAATTTGATTTACACAACAGCTAACAGCAAATATTTGCTTCCAACATGCAAGATCAATATGTAGACAAAATTATAAGAACATTCTTTGATGTTCTGGTTGCACCCTTCTCACAAAACCCTTAGCCCCATTTACCAATGCAAACACATAACCAAATATTTAGATATGCATAGCTTCACAGTTACTGTCCTGTTATGTTACACAAATTGCCGAGTCAAAATTAAACAAGACTTGGAGAGTCTGCTAAACCTAGTCATATTATAAATGTTTTAAACCCAGACAACTAAAATAAAATATTTTTTTATTGGTAAAATAATAGTCCACAGTATAGACACATATCTTACAGATCTTTGTAAGGAACATGCAAATGTTACAAATCTTAACTCTCATGGGAGCCAAAAATTTTAAAAAAGGCCAACATGGATTGACATGCATTAAGTATATGCTTAACTATCCGATATTCTTACTGACAAAAAAATCCACATATTTAGTGAAATTAAATATTCTTCCCAAATGATCTCTGATTTATAATTCAAGTCCTGTATTTAATTTTTGAATAAGGAGTCAGCGCTGTATTTAGGAATTTCCATGCATATCAGCTTAGCATGAGATCTGCAGTCAGTACACTGTTTAAAGGGAAAATAACAGGGAAAATCCATGAAATGGAAGTCTTCAACATGACAGCTGCAAATCAAAATTCATTAACACTGGGTGTTTCAAAACCCCTCATATGTCATCTGTAGAGTAATGAAACGACCTTTGTATTTGAATATAACTAAAATGGAAAGAAATGGCATTTTCATAATAGACTTCAATCACACACACACACACACACACACACACATATATATATATATATATATATATATATATATATATATATGTGTGTGTGTGTGTCATACTTCAGCAATTGTTCACAAATATTATTAGACTCCTTAATCAAGATAACGTTAGCACAGCATTTCCATAGTCTAAGCAGGAGTAACAATACATTTTATATGTTTTAAAAATAGCACTTCTTTTTTTCATTTTAAGGCTTTTCTCTCACTATTAAATACTGATAATGGTGCATCCATGGAAAGCTTATGACTTGGCATCAATAAATTAAAGACATCCATCCTTTTTCTAGACTAAGATAAAATAAGTACTTAGAAATAATCATAGTCCTTAGTAATACAGACAAGGGAGCTAATGCTTAATGCTCCAACCATTACACTGGCGGGAAACATAGAAACAAATGTCATTATTAACTGGTGAATTCAAAAATAAATGCTTTTGAAACACAAAAACACTACAAGTCTAAAAATCACATTCTATCCCAGAAGTGTAAAATCAGTTAATTTTGTAATTAGAAAAAGGGATAATGCTAGTTTAAAAATAATTAGATAATTAAATAACTATAAATTGTGTTTAAATAAAATATGAAAAGATCTCACTATATTGATTAAATCAGCCAACTGAGACTACAAAACTAGACCAATACCTAAAACACAGCTAAAAGCTGTTTTTAATTTCCTGTAAAAAATATGATTGTAGTAAATTTTTCATTAAATAATGTGGTAAAAAGTTAATAAAACTTAATTCTACTTATTTTATCACTTGTCTGATACATTCTGTACCAATGTAATAAATTAAAAAAAAAACTGTTCAGTAAGATTGACCTACAAAGTTAAAGATGGATTAAACATTTTTATTGGCCCTAGGTGTGAGTGCATGCATGTGTGTGTGCCTTCTGTGGAAGGTTGGGCGCCGGGCTGGCAACTTGACACTGTAAAACTCCACTGCCATTCATGAGCAGACAGGTGATCTGCTGTGTCGACCCCTAACTGGAAAAAGCCGAAAGAAGAAGAAGAAGAAGAATCATTTGACAATTTTGTGTGCTATTCTATGCTCATTTTAAAACTGTAACAAATCTAGTTTAAATGCATGTACTCCCTGTAACTTTAGTAGGCATAAATGTATGAAGGTTTCAGTATATTATTTCTTATGCTTTATAGAAAATCACATACACTACTTTGAGCTCATTATAGCCAGATGTGATTTGGAAGTCCTGCATCAGGCTATATTCCCCCGCCCCATCCAAAAAGAAGACATGACATTACACCATAACAGGTACAGGCCAGTCAGTTTCACTTCTGGCTTCCGCAGTCTTATGGTACAAGCAATAAGTAAGCAATAATGACCAACAGGGTGTGTGTGTGTGTGTGTGTGTGTGTGTGTGTGTGTGTGTGTGTGTGTGTGTGTGTGTGTGTGTGTGTGTGTGTGTGTTAATGTGGAAATAATGCATGCTCAGGGGAGTTCTGAGGCTAGATGTCATAGGTGGAGGATTGCTACAACCCCTAGAAGGGCATTATTTCCATGATAACACACATCCTAGAGGACACTGTTTTGTTTAGAGAAGGAGCTATCCATAAAATTGTTTTGTATTTTCTTATTACTATATGTGTAGTTTTTTTATATTTCTGATGTAAAATAGCTCTTCCGCCTAATGAGCAAAACTTGCTGTAGTATATACATATCTGCTGGAGCAAGCATTTTACATCAGTATATGATATACAAGTATTTAATGTCTAATCACATACAAACACACACAGACACACAGATTCAGAAGCATAAACATACAGACTCCGATACATACAAATAACACACACACACGCGCGCATGCACATATACATATATGTAAAGACACACAAGCACGCACAAAACATTTAACACACACTTTGTTGTGAATGAACACAATTTCAGAAATCTTATTCTGAGCAAGTGAATGTTAAAAATCTAAGTAAATATATTGTGAGGTAGTACATTTGCCCCCCCCCCCATTTTGCAGACAACTGATTTTTCAATTAAGATTCTGATGATTACATTCAATAAATACTGACACACATTAAGAGTTGTCTAACTCTTCATGTTTAATAAATCTCTGTCTCACTCACTCACACTTCTGCTCTCATGCATGCACATAAGCATAATTGCAAATGTGCACACATTGACATATAGAAACACGTATACACACACACACACACACACACACACACACACACACACACACACACACACACACACACACACGCTTCTAATTTCTTCTCTTTTATTTAGTTTTTATTTTAATTTTACTCTTGCTAAACAAAAGAGCGCTGCTGAAAAATGTAAGAAAATGACAGCTTGGAGCTTGGAAGTTGATTATACCTTCACTTAGGAGGGTATAGTTAGCTTTGGTGAAGATTTTTAGCCTGACGTCTGCTTTGGGGAGTTCTGGTGTTATTGCTACTTCAAAAATGACTCATTTATGCTTAGATTTAACTGGTGCAAGCCCTACACTTGAGGCATTGCATCAGTCACTCATATTGGTGAGGGCCAGGTCTAGAATACTGGAGCCCCTTTTGGGGTGGTGCACTATTTGTTCCAGGGCATTTGAGCTAACACAGTCCAGTCACTTTTGTGCAAGTGAATTTGGGCTTGTATAAGTTTCCCAATTAATGGAAGGATAGTTGAAGTCATCCATGGCTAGGGTGTTGGGTTGTATCTTAATTGTCCCAAGCAGGTCTAAATAAACTGTGTGGGCATCTTGGGTCATAGAAGTAGACCTGCAAGTGATGATGACTTCAAGGGGGGGGGGGCTTACCCACAGTAATTTGGACTTGGAGTAACTCCATAGAGTTTTCTTGTCTAACCAGTCTAGCGGTGTAATTATCTTTAATAAAGATAGATACTCCACCTCCTTTGGTTCTCACACCTTCAATTTACCTTCTGAAAGTGTGGAAGGCATTGTAGCCTTGCGAGGCTGGGATACTTTCTTTGGCCTTTTGCCAGGTTTCTGTGACTGCACAGATGTCAACATTTTCCATGGAGAGGAGTGCTTCCAGACAGTGCAGTTTCTGATTTAAACTCCTAGCACTTAGCAGCATGATCCTTAGTTTCTTTGTGTTTGATATTTTCATGTTGGGAATTTTGTTATTGTGACTTTACCTAAAAAAGGCATTATGAGGGATGCAAGTGCCTTAGCCAGCAAATGAAACCTAGAGGTACAAAGTGAAGACAATCTCTGGCAAAACAGCGTGGTCTATCCATCATGTCATCCCAGGCCGACAGGAGCTGCATCCCCTTATAATGACAAAAGAAACTAAGCCAATTATTGAAGCCAATCACTTCTGGTTTATTATGGTATCATCCTGAGGATAAAATGCTGCTCAAAGCTAGGGGCATACACACCTGAGACACATATTCAGACAGCTCAATCATGTCTTTCTTCATGTAGTCCAGAAAGGTATGCCTCAAGTCATTCACACTAATATGAACTATGACGGAGTCCTAATGGTACTTGTTGTTGAGAGACTTGGGAGCTTATGTGTTCTGGTGAATCTTTGCACCAGACAAGCAGCTGACCATAACCTTCTTGTTTAACCTGGTGAATGGGGTGCCTTTATGTCTCACTATAGAGTCACTTATAACTAAAATATTTGGAATAGTTGTATATTGCCTTAACGGCTTATTTGGTGAGATATGGGTGCTAGTGCTTTTACCCGTATTGGGTGCTTTGGGTGTTGTGTTCAGTGTAGCATGTTTTTTTTTGGAGGTCTCTGGTGTTTAGGTAGGTTTCTAAAGCATACCTCTGCATATGAAGGTTTATGTGTTGGGTGGATGTTACAAATAGGAGTTGTGGTGTGCGAGCTGGCAAACAGTTTAATGTTGCTGTTCTGGGCATGAAGAGCAGTGATTCCAGATTCTTAGTGTAGATGCATCTCTCGCAAATTGTACTTGAGTGATTTAGGAGTAAGGGGTTGTCAGTGTACATGAGGCAGTTGCTACACTGCCTCAAAAAAAAAAAAACAGGTCCACCAGGCTGGTAGGAGAAACAGAGGGACACTGACAGTCCATAATGCAATGTTTGAACCTGGTATCTCAACAGATAAGGAAAAAATATAGGGGTATTAGGCAGGTTATTTTAGTGTGACTAACCTATGGGCTGTACAGTAGGAGGTCTATAAAAGAGGGGATCTATAGGGCCTGATGTCGACAGGTAAGAGGTAAAATCACTGCTGTGTGGTTCACTGAACATCTGAGAGCTATTCAAGAGCTGCTCTGCTAGACAACAGCCACTTCCAAGGGAAAATATTTCTATTTGTGCTTTTGCATCTATAACCACCAAAAATTACCCCTTCTGCACAGTGGTGCACTATGCGCAAGCAAGAGCAAAGCAGCCAATACAAAGAAACCAAGAAAAAAGCTCAATCTCCTGCACCATGGAAATAGCTCAAACTGAGCTCTGTACCAATCAAATAGTTCAAACTGAGCCCTGAACCAGTAACCTTCAATTAGATAGTCCTACTATATGCTCCTATACACACTGATAACGAAATGACCAGAGAGAAATGAAAGACAGATATTAAAATAAAAGAGGATATACAGTGAGTATCATACTTTAGTTAAGCAAAACAGGAATAATCTTATTTTTATCAGCTCCTGTACTTATTCAAATAGTACTTAGTTAATTCAATGAGATCACAGAGCTGTATGGTAAAATGCTATTTGATCTCATAATTAGTATATTCAGGGATGCAGGAATGTGGGCACAGAGGATGTAGGCCCAACACATTTCAGAAACAGAGATTGTTTTTTAAGGGAAAGAGTGAAGGGTCATCTTGTTTATGGATATGGATATGCATAGCAAGATAAAAGCAGTACAAATGTTTTTAGTCCCGTATGTACAAGTCAGGCATATTTTTATCAACCAGAGTAGATGTTGTGGACTATAATTAATGAAAATTTTAAGGATTTTATCTAGGAGGAAAAGAGGGCAAGGGTCACGTGGGTTAAGTTGATCCTTCCAATAAAACAAGGTAGTTTAGGATTCTCTGATTAGAAGGGATATGTTGGAACTACACAGTTAAGGCTGTATATAACATAGCCAGAAAGCTATAATTCAAAGTGGAAAGGGATAATTATGAAGTGAGGGCGAATGCATATCCTTAAGGAGAATGCCAACAATTATACAGAATAGTATATTCATGAAATAGCAGAAAGTATTCTAAGGAGCAATGAGATACTGCAGATAGGGATGACTGCAATTATGGGTACAGAATATAGGTAAGAGAAAGTTAGAATTTACTATTGGGCAAGGAACCAAAGTATTGGGAGCAAATAACTAGAGAGAGAGAGAAAGGAGATTGAATGGGAAGACACCAAGGAGATATGGGCTAGGGGAATCCTGTGAAATACCTATTCTGGTAGAGTTTTTGGCGGAATCTAGAACATAAGCTGCTTTTAAAAACAGGATAGTTAGTAGGGCATATAACATGTTGTACAATAACTATAGGAATTAATCAGAGGAGGTTAGAAATTTTGGGAAAAGACTGGATAAGCAATTCACAAGGAAACACTATGAGGATATATGTATGTATGGTTCCCGAATATGCTACAAAGTCTGGAAGATTTAGGATTTTTGCCTGGAAGTGTTTGTACAGGTATTTTCATACTCAAAGCAGACTCCAAACAATTTTTACTCAGGCAGATGGCAAATGTTGGAGATGTGATGGGGAAGAAAGAATTAATTGGGGGCATATGTTTTGGGTCTGTAATGAGTTAGCAGATTTTAAAATTCCCTACGGAGTAATCTGGCAGAGATATTGGGTGAGCAAGTAGGTATAACTAAGCAAATCAATTTTTTAGCTGAGATACAAGATCTGAATAACACAAACATAGTGAGGCCTTGTTAAGTTTAATTCTGGGGGCTGCTAAAAAGCAATTACTAGAAAATGGAAATCAGAGTCTAAACCAACTGTACTTGAAGTAGTGAATACTGTAACAGAGATAAAAGAACTCAGCGTGGGATCTTTAGAAAAGGTAGGATCAAACTATATAGAAAGAAATGGAAATTGTGGGAACAAGACGTGCAGAATAATATTTTGGAAGAGAAGTGAGGTTTAAGGAAGGCAGGATTTGAGCAATTTATGTTATGTTGGATAGATAGTAATTGTGTAAAATCACGTATGTGATATATAATGTTTGTAACTGTAAATGTGTTAACATGGAGATGTATGTTTGCATATGTCTTAGGTGATAATTCATAAAGGTGTTAAAAATATACACAGGAGTTAAAGTGAAGAAAAGAGAGTAATATCTCCATAGCATAACCAAAATAAAACAGAAATCTACAGAACAAAAAAACATCTTTTGTCCTTGAACTCACTTAATTGGAACTATGTTTTAGCACTTTTGTCTTAAAAGCCAAGACATCTTCAGTTTAATACAAAGATGTAAAAGACATTCCATTTTAAAAATGCAGTAATAACATGATGAAAGACATGGTAAGAAAGTTGTGTTATAAAACAAAATGACAAAACCAGTCATATGAAGTCTGTGACACAAAATTATATATAATATATTATATATATATATAATGCAGACATTTTGTTTGTTTGTCTTTTCCTGGTTAGGGGGTCGCCACAGTGGAACTCCAGTCTGCTAATGATTAGCAGTAGATTTTTATGGTGCAGAGTTGCCAGACCAACGCTCAACCATCAGCGAAGGCACACCCATTCACGCATGTCTTTCGGAGGCCACTCGACCGCGGGGAGGACATGCAGACTCCACACAGAAGACAGTCCAGTCGAGAATCGAACAGGAGAACCTCTTGCTGTGAGGCAACAATGCTACCACTGTACCACCGCGACTAATGCAGACATTTTGTGAGAAATATTAAAAAAAATCTCTAGGAACACAGTGATATTAATAGACTTATTTAGACCTGGAGCATGGGTGGCATTAAATCTAAGCAGCCAATAAAGTTGACAATATTCCAAAAATGTTTCCCAACTGTCCCTGCCCAAAGTCATGTTAATTTCTTCCAGCACCATGTACATGAACTTGGAAAGTCTCTTGCAGCATCTTTACTTAATGTATTTTTAGTGGAACCCTTTCTGTTATTGTAAACATGCTTATATATTCTTGCTCTTTTGCTGTGTTCAGTTTTGCCAACATAGAACCCATTACAGTGTGAGCAATTATCAAAGTACATAACTGCTTTGTATCGCAGTTAGCCCTGACATGTCCATATAGTATCCTGTGATGCTAAAGGGGAATAACAAATAAAATGATTTAACTAATAAACTTTAATAAAGTGTAACATAATTTTATAAGAGGATACTTAAATTTTCAAAATGTATTCATGTGTATTCCCCATATGAGTAATGTTCCTTAAATTATGAAACGTACACTTGCTAGAATAAAACATAATTTGGTTCTAATGTCATGTGACTGATCTTCAGGATTTTGTGGACATAGAAAGCTCTGTACCAGCTACTATGCCAATTTTGTTCCACAGTATAGACCATAATTTGCAGACTTGTTAAACATGGACTACACTGTGCAGAGGGAACAGTTATTTACAGGCATCTGTCAATTAAATGTACCTATATCACAAGGATTACATGACATTCTCCCAACTAAATGTACATATATCACATAGATTACATGACACTTTCCCAACTAAATGTACCTATATCACATGGATTACATGACACTCTCCCAACGAAATGTACCTATATGACATGGATTACATGACACTATCCTGAAATGCACCTAAATCACATGGATTACGTGCCACTCTCCTGAAATACATAAGCATCTAAGACAAGTCAGGCAATAATGACTTGTCAAAAATCAACTGAACCAAACAACAAAAACTCTGAAACCCTTATGACTGAAAAAGGAAACAAAATGTTTTTCTTTTCTGAATGCTAACACAAACTTCAGCTTGATGATGACACTGTTAGGGAAAGGGATTTCAGATGTTAAAGTGTAATGTTAGGGTTAGAGTTGGGGACAGGGTCTGAATTAAGGTGAGCATGCATGAGTAAGGTGAGGAAAGGCTTTATTCCTGCATGTCAAAACTAACCCTACCCCTGCTCCTAATCTTAACCCTACACATTATCTTCTGAAAACCCCTTTCCCTATCACTGCCTACACACAATACACTCAAACACACACACACGCACACACACACACACACACACACACACACACACACACACACACACACACACACATTATAAAACTCATCACATTACTTAGCCTTTTCTCTAACCTTAACTTATAGTCAGTCATACACACAAACCAACAGAAGTATCCCGTTTACCCTTACCCTAACCCTAAATCACAAATCCTCACACATTCTCAAATCCCAGTTTCACTTACCTGATCAATAAATACTCAGCCTTCCTCTGTTCATATAAAATTACATTCAATATTCTCCCAGTTTGTGTGACTTACCCACCAGAAAACAAATTTCTGCCTGATACACTGCCAGGTATTTGTCTCATGACACAACTTAAATCAGATTGCAAATATGATTTGCTTTTCAGCATAACAGTACCGATTAACATTAGTATATCCAACATTCAAACAAAAGTCTGGTGCAGGAATGTACAGTCTGCCTATTTTTCACACTGTGGTTAACAACAGCTCACACAACCTCAGTGGGACTATCACACCTACTAATCCCTTGCATATAGTGAAGCACCAGAACCAAAGCCAATGAGACGTTGCAGAAGAACAGTTCCAGACACTAGCATACGTAGAAACAGTGTAGGAGCGTTAGTCATCATCAAGGAGCATTAGAAAGAGTGTAGGAGCATTATTCATCATCAAGGAGCATTAGAAACAGTGTAGGAGCGTTAGTCATCATCAAGGAGCATTAGAAACAGTGTAGGAGCATTAGTCATCATCAAGGAGCATCATGTGCTTAAAGATCCGTTCTAACCATGAGAAAAGAGAACAGCAGATTCTGCACCAGGTCACTGCATTTCAGTTCTGCCATGGCAATTATATCTTGTTTTAACAGTACTAATAAATCCTCATAACACAATGGCAGATTTATTTAAATA
Source organism: Protopterus annectens (assembly GCF_019279795.1). Taxonomy (NCBI): domain Eukaryota; kingdom Metazoa; phylum Chordata; order Ceratodontiformes; family Protopteridae; genus Protopterus; species Protopterus annectens. The sequence continues at coordinate 1,881,298,362 of NC_056733.1, read as the reverse complement.
TGTACATTTATCAGTACATCAGCTTTGTAACACGATTTGACACGGTCTTTGGATCCTGTCTGAATCAGTGAATGAAAAGTCACTAAAGTAATAGGCTTCAGTGAAATAAATCCAGGTAGTAAGTAGAGCTACTTTATCTTCTCCAGCAGTGGTGCCATTTACTGTGATGTTGACTGAGCTGCAAGGTATACTTCTACAGGGACTGACACAGATATGCATAGGCCACATCTGTGTCCTGTGCTCACCTGTGCATGGCTCATAAATGTTATGTACTGGCATCATCTTAGGGCAATTCCCATTTATGAATCTAGAGCGTCTTCTGTGCGGTGACATGCGTGAATGGGCGTTCCTTCGTTGAAGGTTGTGCATTAGGCCTGGCAAGCCAGCATGTAAAACTCTACTTCCAATCATTAGCGGACCGGAGTTCTGCTGTGGTGAACCCTAACCGGGAAAAGCTGAAAGACACAAACAAACAAACTATGAATCCATAGTGCACTTCCTTGTTTTATGTGAGTGTGCACTAGGTTTGTAAATGCAGTAGTACCTTCCGAATTATCCTGTGTCTGTTACTGATACATTTGTAAATTTGTTGTAATTTAATCTTTTGAAAAGGAAAAAAAATGTCAGAATTTCCCATGCTTCTAACAGAAGCATGTAAGACACTAGTCCTGGGTGGCATCTGGAACAATGTCTAGATCCAAAGTAAAGATAATTGGCTTCAATAATTGGTTAAATGGTGTTAGCATAGGGCAAGATGCACAACAGTCCAACATGCTTCACTACATTTGGCCTGCACCTCTTGTTCCAAGGCTTATGCCAACTGGCTGAAGTCTTTGCTACCCCCAGTGCTTTTGTTTTAGCCAAAGTCCAATTGATGGACATTTCAACATATCTAATATATAAGTCCCAAAGTCAGTTCAGTTTAAGGTAACTCTCTTGTATTCCAGAAGTCTAAATAAGAAATTGTTCAGTCATGAGGCACTACTGCATTTGGAAAACAGGCCTGTCTGCAGAGTTATGGACACTTGGCTTAAATATAAGGAAAGCATTCCCACTTTACTGGGGTTTTGTGCTTTTCATACTTTCAGCCCCAGTGGCAACTATGGTGGAATCTTCATATTGTCCAAGGACTATATTAACTGCAAACAGATCCTTGGGCACCAATGAACTGAACTCGATGAAATACATAACATTCTAGAGAGGATTAATTTGAAACTAATAGTCTGTTATTGAATAGCGTCTTTGTCCCCTGATGAGCATGTAAGATTCCTCAGTGTTTTAAATGATTTGCCTATTAGGAAAATCTCTATTATTCTGGGTAACTTTAATTACCCTTCAATAAATGTGGACACTTGTACCTCCAATATGAGATATGTCCAAAAACCCATAGACTTAGTAAACAAGTCTTGAGCAGTTGGTAAATAAACTTACTTCAGGACAGAGTATTCTTGATATGACTTTTGCTAATATGTCTGCTTCTTTCACTACTTAGGTTCATAGATTAGTACTAGACTAACTGCCCTAGCTGGTTGTTTTAAGCCTAGTCAATTACCCCACATGAGAATAAAACCTTGCACCTTATGTATGCAAGTTAAATACCTTAACCATTATGCCAACCTCCCTACTATTCCTCTGGTATCTCATTCCCTAGCTAATCCATACCAGAAACTTGAGATGTTTTCCTTTAAACTCAAAGAAACCAATACAGAAAACTCCTCTGAATTTAAGGACAACAAATGTGAAAACCTTGACGTACAGTATGACTAAATATCAGAAGTCACTTATGAATGCAGCTCACCTGACCTTGATACAGCAGTAAGCTTCACTAAGGAATTCTATACCCACTTAAAAAAATGTATAGTGCTAGCAGTCTCTACTACATCTGAGTATTATGGGAAATTCAAAACCAAACCTTCCCAGTGGTCCAGCACCAAAAATAAACTATACAACAACAATAAATAAATATATCAAAAGTACTACCAAAAGCACTGAAGAACCCCATTATGTCCACTGAAGAAGCCCATGAACTCAGACTGACCCTGCTACCACAGTCAATTATAAATCCTTTTTTTTTGATATGTTGGAAAACTAAGAAACTATAACATACATTACTCTGAACTTATTCATAATAGTTCCTCTTATTTTGACAAAATAAAATTGTTGAATCCTTGTAAACAGACAGTGTCAATTTCACTACCGGGCCATCTGTAAAAAGCCCCGAAATATCTGAATCCCTTACTCTAGCAATTATTTCTAAAGATTAAAACACTTCCTACCATGAGAACTGACAGTATTCCTAGTTGCTTAATTAACTGTTTCAAAAATATCCTTTCAGACAAACTCCTTAAACTGTTTAACCTGGGTTCAGCTACTGATATTGTCACTGATGAGTGGTAGACAGCAGTGGTGATGCCCCTCCGTAAAGTTAGCCTTACAACTAACCCATGTAATTACAGGCCTATCAGCCTTACAAGCCTCATTTGCCAAGCTACTGAACATATTATAACTGCTCTCATAGACTACGATATTACAGATCGTATTAGAGTTGAACCCCAACAGTTTGGCATTGTGAAGGGTAGATTCTGTATACTGAATCTGGTAAATAACATTGAAATAACGTTGTTGGCTGTAGATAGTGGCAATGCATTATACATGGCATACCTTGATCTGGCCAAGAGACATCATTCCCTATGCTGGTATCATACAAAAGCTAAATGCTTTAAAAATCAAGCTATATGTAGTAAGATGGATAGCAAGCTGGTTGAATAATAGAACCCATACAATGCAAATTGTAGCTACCTTTTTAGAAAGTTTGAATGTGACCAGAAGTGTATATCAGGGCTCAATGCTGGACTTCTCTTTCTCAGTAATTACTTCTCAGATGTCTAAGCAAAGGGACAAGACCTCTGACTAATTGCAGATGACTGTAAACTGGGTGTTGTTATGCCATCCCCTGACACCTAAGCCCTCCAGAATGAACACTCCATAGTAAACTCCTAGCATACTAAAAATAGGCTCAAACTAAATTCTAAAAAGTGCAGTATCATCACACCCTTTCCCTCATCATATTGTATAGACGGCTCACCATTACAAAACAAAAATGTAGTCATGGACCTAGGAACATCGGTTAGTAATTTCATTTCTTTTTAGCATCATGTGATAGTGTGTTTCAGGTAATCCTTTTATTTAGCACATCTAACTGACAAAATAATATCAAGGTTTAAAGTGGTAATCATTCCCCTGTACTCAAAAATGATAAATCCAAATATCATGTACAGTGTCCCCTTCAGTATGTATCTCATTAAATATATCAAACAATTAGAAAAAAAATGCTAAAGTTCCTAATCAAAAATGATCTCAGGCCTAAAGCCAGAATTTGAAGGAATAGTTCTGTTTCGCTTATAGTGCCACAAGAGGCCCAGTTGTCCTGGACCTTCTGTATCCTCAGAAGTCCAGTATTACTACCAGTACAGAAACCAGGGACCTAAATCTTCAGGAACAAATATATAAAATGTGGTGGAGGGATATGTTTGCAACCCACCATCTCTTAAACCTCTCAGATAAACTTCCTCTGGATATTAAGCAGTGTGACATACTATATTCCTTTAAAAATAACTGAGATACCTAGATGGGAAGCCACTAATGTACTGCAGGATTGTCTGGTATGACCCTACTGGAGAAAGCAGGTGCAGCATGAAGGCAGATACCGGCAAGGAGTGAAAGGTCATAAGACTTGAAGGTCTTGGAATATCCAAGAAAACTATCAGAAGCCTAGCTAGGGCAAGGTGAATGATAGTCATACCTCATAACTGTACAGATTTTCACAGAATGTCCAGATTTGTGCTTCATATTTTTGGCCAGTTTTCCACAGAATCGTGGTTTTCTGGCAAATTAGTGGCAAATCATTACAGACTGAAATTAAAAATAATGACAGACATTTGAGTGTCAGACTTCATGACATTCAGAAAATCCATACTAATGTAAAACATGTTATTCTATCAACTTTCTAAGTTTGTAAGAACAATATTTAAAAAATGTCCCTGTTTTGGGGTCTTTGTCCCACTTTTATTTATGGCTTTGTCCAGATTTCTAGTTCTAACATGTTGAGAGGTATGAGTTGTTACCCTGGGTGCAAGGGCATTAGGGGTTCTGGTTAGCAAATATTTATGGTGCGGTACCACACATGAAGAACTTCAGAACTTTAGCCATGGCTGAAAATACAGTATTTCCATTCAAAAATGAATGCTGATTCTTTATTTGTGGTCATGGCTGAAGCTCTTTACTACTGTAGCATGACACTTGCCAAATTTGTAGCAAGCTGTTTGTTGCAGTTTAAGAGCAGATAAGATGTTAAACTGAGACCCATTCTGCCTGAGTTGGTGGTAGCTCGCGTGGATGTAAAAGATCTGATAGCACCTATCAAAAAGAGTCTTCTTCTCCTTTCCCAGGTTAGGGGGTCACCACAGTGGAATAACAGTCCGCAAAACGATTGGCAGTAGAATTTTACAGTGTTGAGTTGCCAGCCCAGCGCCCAACCTTCCACAGAAGGCACTCACATGCACACACTCACACCTAGGGCCAATTTAGAGTGTCCAATCCACCTACAGCATGTCTTTGGGAAGTCGAAGGAAACCAGAGCACCCAGAGGAAACCCATGTGACTGCAGGGAGGACATGCAGCCTCCACACAGAAGGCAGTCCAGCCAAGAATTGAACCAGGGAACCTCTTGCTATGAGGCAGCAACGCTAACTGCTGCACCACCATGGCCGCCCAGCACCTATCAAAAAAAGGTAGGTTCTTTTATTTTTCACTTATTTCCTTCTATTTTATAATAGCACACTAAGAAAAAAACATTTACTTCACAAATCATAAACTGTGTGAAAAAATTCACACTTCAACTAAATGTATGCCATGACCAAAATCTAATCTTTGTAAGAATGTCAACCAGAACCCACATCTAATTAAACAAAATCTCTTTCAATCTCTTCCACATAACCCCCAAAGAAAATTTTGTCCATTTCTTCTATATAGCCGCCTTTTTTCATATTCAGTTTCTTATTTTTTAAACATAATGAAATAGCTTTCTTTAAAAATCTTGGTCCATAATTATGTTTCCCTCTTGCATCCCAAAATACATGTTCAGAGGTTTTTAACTCCTTACAAAATAAACATACTATTTGTGTTATAGTTTTACATATCACCTTTTACCAGCAATTCATCTACACTCAACCTCCATAAAAAATCTTTTACATCTAAAATACTTTCAAATATTTTCTTCCTTGGTTTGACTGTCTCAATAATTTTATTTTCCAAACCTTCCCAAAGATCATCTTCAACCACTTACAAAACATCCTTTCCTTTGCAATCCCACCATTCACCATACTTGTCCTGCAATTAATCTGGTTATAAATCCTACATCCTCCCTTTCCTAATCAATCAAGCAAACCATTGCATAAACGTAAATAGTCAATATAACAGGATTAATTAATCCTAAATCACTACTTTTCATATATAATATTTCTCTCTTAACAGGATTTAATCTTGACCTCCAAAAACAAAACGAATCAACAAAAAAGCTTGAAATAGATCATTTTCCCAGTTTTTGCAAGCCTACATTTACAATTATTTCTTACATTTCAAAAGCTGCCATCCATTTCATCAGAAGAAAGGAAGGACTTGACGAAACGCTAGTATATTAGTTTCTCCAGATTAAATTCTGATGATCAGACATTTGAGCCCAAGTTTTGGAAATTGAGTAGGTGGTTCTTAGAGATGAAATAACTGAAAGAACTTGTGAATGACTTAAATGTATAGAGTGGTCAACAAAAGAACATTACAGTATTATTAAAGTAGGGCTGGATACTCTGTCAAAATTAGAGGACCAAGAAATGTAGATGGTACAGCCAGTAGGGAGCATTTCTTTGGGGCTTTGATTGTTCATTATTCCCTTTGATTCTAGTTTTGTTAGTAACATTGTTCACAGACACTATGAGGTATTTGAACATGTAAGTGAACTTAAAGAAAAACTTGGATCTATATCTAAAACTGTTTTTAAGAAAAGGGCTAACATTAAAAATTGGTTGGAATACAATGCATGTGATGCAGAAGTGTGCAGCATGGAACTAGTTCTTAGGTCTAATACTGGAACAGGTAACTATATCTCCAAGGAGAAGTGATTGGAAAATGCATCTGTAACACTGATAATTAATTTGACAAATTAGGACTAATTCCACAAATGCCCTGTGTATAAATGAAAGTAATTCTACAGCTAGCATGCTTAAGAAGAGACCACACAAGAGCTAGTATTGTTATAGTATTTTATTTATTATTTATTTTACATTTGTTGACCGGGATGGTCCGACTTCAATCACACACACACACACACACACACACACACACACACACACACACACATATATATATATATATATATATCTGTGTGTGTGTGTGTGTCATACTTCAGCAATTGTTCACAAATATTATTAGACTCCTTAATCAAGATAACGTTAGCACAGCATTTCCATAGTCTAAGCAGGAGTAACAATACATTTTATATGTTTTAAAAATAGCACTTCTTTTTTTTCATTTTAAGGCTCTTCTCTCACTATTAAATACTGATAATGGTGCATCCATGGAAAGCTTATGACTTGGCATCAATAAATTAAAGACATCCATCCTTTTTCTAGACTAAGATAAAATAAGTACTTAGAAATAATCATAGTCCTTAGTAATACAGACAAGGGAGCTAATGCTTAATGCTCCAACCATTACACTGGCGGGAAACATAGAAACAAATGTCATTATTAACTGGTGAATTCAAAAATAAATGCTTTTGAAACACAAAAACACTACAAGTCTAAAAATCACATTCTATCCCAGAAGTGTAAAATCAGTTAATTTTGTAATTAGAAAAGGGATAATGCTAGTTTAAAATAATTAGATAATTAAATAACTATAAATTGTGTTTAAATAAAATATGAAAAGATCTCACTATATTGATTAAATCAGCCAACTGAGACTACAAAACTAGACCAATACCTAAAACACAGCTAAAAGCTGTTTTTAATTTCCTGTAAAAAATATGATTGTAGTAAATTTTTCATTAAATAATGTGGTAAAAGTTAATAAAACTTAATTCTACTTATTTTATCACTTGTCTGATACATTCTGTACCAATGTAATAAATTAAAAAAAAAACTGTTCAGTAAGATTGACCTACAAAGTTAAAGATGGATTAAACATTTTTATTGGCCCTAGGTGTGAGTGCATGCATGTGTGTGTGCCTTCTGTGGAAGGTTGGGCGCCGGGCTGGCAACTTGACACTGTAAAACTCCACTGCCATTCATGAGCAGACAGGTGATCTGCTGTGTCGACCCCTAACTGGAAAAAGCCGAAAGAAGAAGAAGAAGAAGAATCATTTGACAATTTTGTGTGCTATTCTATGCTCATTTTAAAACTGTAACAAATCTAGTTTAAATGCATGTACTCCCTGTAACTTTATTAGTAGGCATAAATGTATGAAGGTTTCAGTATATTATTTCTTATGCTTTATAGAAAATCACATACACTACTTTGAGCTCATTATAGCCAGATGTGATTTGGAAGTCCTGCATCAGGCTATATTCCCCCGCCCCATCCAAAAAGAAGACATGACATCACACCATAACAGGTACAGGCCAGTCAGTTTCACTTCTGGCATCCGCAGTCTTATGGTACAAGCAATAAGTAAGCAATAATGACCAACAGGGTGTGTGTGTGTGTGTGTGTGTGTGTGTGTGTGTGTGTGTGTGTGTGTGTGTGTGTGTGTGTGTGTGTGTGTGTTAATGTGGAAATAATGCATGCTCAGGGGAGTTCTGAGGCTAGATGTCATAGGTGGAGGATTGCTACAACCCCTAGAAGGGCATTATTTCCATGATAACACACATCCTAGAGGACACTGTTTTGTTTAGAGAAGGAGCTATCCATAAAATTGTTTTGTATTTTCTTATTACTATATGTGTAGTTTTTTTATATTTCTGATGTAAAATAGCTCTTCCGCCTAATGAGCAAAACTTGCTGTAGTACATACATATCTGCTGGAGCAAGCATTTTACATCAGTATATGATATATAAGTATTTAATGTCTAATCACATACAAACACACACAGACACACAGATTCAGAAGCATAAACATACAGACTCCCATACATACAAATAACACACGCACACGCCCGCATGCACATATACATATATGTAAAGACACACAAGCACGCACAAAACACACACTTTGTTGTGAATGAACACAATTTCAGAAATCTTATTCTGAGCAAGTGAATGTTAAAAATCTAAGTAAATATATTGTGAGGTAGTACATTTGTCCCCCCCCATTTTGCAGACAACTGATTTTTCAATTAAGATTCTGATGATTACATTCAATAAATACTGACACACATTAAGAGTTGTCTAACTCTTCATGTTTAATAAATCTCTGTCTCACTCACTCACACTTCTGCTCTCACGCATGCACATAAGCACAATTGCAAATGTGCACACATTGACATATAGAAACACGTATATACACACACACACACACACACACACACACACACACACACACACACACACACACACACAAGCTTCTAATTTCTTCTTTTTTATTTAGTTTTTATTTTAATTTTACTCTTGCTAAACAAAAGAGCGCTGCTGAAAAATGTAAGAAAATGACAGCTTGGAGCTTGGAAGTTGATTATACCTTCACTTAGGAGGGTATAGTTAGCTTTGGTGAAGATTTTTAGCCTGACGTCTGCTTTGGGGAGTTCTGGTGTTATTGCTACTTCAAAAATGACTCATTTATGCTTAGATTTAACTGGTGCAAGCCCTACACTTGAGGCATTGCATCAGTCACTCATATTGGTGAGGGCCAGGTCTAGAATACTGGAGCCCCTTTTGGGGTGGTGCACTATTTGTTCCAGGGCATTTGAGCTAACACAGTCCAGTCACTTTTGTGCAAGTGAATTTGGGCTTGTATAAGTTTCCCAATTAATGGAAGGATAGTTGAAGTCATCCATGGCTAGGGTGTTGGGTTGTACCTTAATTGTCCCAAGCAGGTCTAAATAAACTGTGTGGGCATCTTGGGTCATAGAAGTAGACCTGCAAGTGATGATGACTTCAAGGGGGGGGGGGGCTTACCCACAGTAATTTGGACTTGGAGTAACTCCATAGAGTTTTCTTGTCTAACCAGTCTAGCGGTGTAATTATCTTTAATAAAGATAGATACTCCACCTCCTTTGGTTCTCACACCTTCAATTTACCTTCTGAAAGTGTGGAAGGCATTGTAGCCTTGCGAGGCTGGGATACTTTCTTTGGCCTTTTGCCAGGTTTCTGTGACTGCACAGATGTCAACATTTTCCATGGAGAGGAGTGCTTCCAGACAGTGCAGTTTCTGATTTAAACTCCTAGCACTTAGCAGCATGATCCTTAGTTTCTTTGTGTTTGATATTTTCATATTGGGAATTTTGTTATTGTGACTTTACCTAAAAAAGGCATTATGAGGGATGCAAGTGCCTTAGCCAGCAAATGAAACCTAGAGGTACAAAGTGAAGACAATCTCTGGCAAAACAGCGTGGTCTATCCATCATGTCATCCCAGGCCGACAGGAGCTGCATCCCCTTATAATGACAAAAGAAACTAAGCCAATTATTGAAGCCAATCACTTTTGGTTTATTATGGTATCATCCTGAGGATAAAATGCTGCTCAAAGCTAGGGACATACACACCTGAGACACATATTCAGACAGCTCAATCATGTCTTTCTTCATGTAGTCCAGAAAGGTATGCCTCAAGTCATTCACACTAATATGAACTATGACGGAGTCCTAATGGTACTTGTTGTTGAGAGACTTGGGAGCTTATGTGTTCTGGTGAATCTTTGCACCAGACAAGCAGCTGACCATAACCTTCTTGTTTAACCTGGTGAATGGGGTGCCTTTATGTCTCACTATAGAGTCACTTATAACTAAAATATCTGGAATAGTTGTGTATTGCCTTAACGGCTTATTTGGTGAGATACGGGTGCTAGTGCTTTTACGCATATTGGGTGCTTTGGGTGTTGTGTTCAGTGTAGCATGTTTTTTTTTTGGAGGTCTCTGGTGTTTAGGTAGGTTTCTAAAGCGTACCTCTGCATATGAAGGTTTATGTGTTGGGTGGATGTTACAAATAGGAGTTGTGGTGTGTGAGCTGGCAAACAGTTTAATGTTGCTGTTCTGGGCATGAAGAGCAGTGATTCCAGATTCTTAGTGTAGGAGCATCTCTTGCAAATTGTACTTGAGTGATTTAGGAGTAATGGGTTGCCAGGGTACATGAGGCAGTTGCTACACTCCCTCAAAAAACACATGCCCACCAGGCTGGTAGGAGAAACAGAGGGACACTGACAGTCCATAATGCAATGTTTGAACCTGGTATCTCAACAGATAAGGAAAAAATATAGGGGTATTAGGCAGGTTATTTTAGTGTGACTAACCTATGGGCTGTACAGTAGGAGGTCTATAAAAGAGGGGATCTATAGGGCCTGATGTCGACAGGTAAGAGGTAAAATCACTGCTGTGTGGTTCACTGAACATCTGAGAGCTATTCAAGAGCTGCTCTGCTAGACAACAGCCACTTCCAAGGGAAAATATTTCTATTTGTGCTTTTGCATCTATAACCACCAAAAATTACCCCTTCTGCACAGTGGTGCACTATGCGCAAGCAAGAGCAAAGCAGCCAATACAAAGAAACCAAGAAAAAAGCTCAATCTCCTGCACCATTGAAATAGCTCAAACTGAGCTCTGTACCAAACAAATAGTTCAAACTGAGCCCTGAACCAGTAACTTTCAATTAGATAGTCCTACTATATGCTCCTATACACACTGATAATGAAATGACCAGAGAGAAATGAAAGACAGATATTGAAATAAAAGAGGATATACAGTGAGTATCATACTTTAGTTAAGCAAAACAGGAATAGTCTTATTTTTATCAGCTCCTGTACTTATTCAAATAGCACTTAGTTAATTCAATGAGATCACAGAGCTGTATGGGTAAAATGCTGTTTGATCTCATAATTAGTATATTCAGGGATGCAGGAATGTGGGCACAGAGGATGTAGGCCCAACACATTACAGAAACAGAGATTGTTTTTTTTAAGGGAAAGAGTGAAGGGTCATCTTGTTTATGGATATGGATATGCATAGCAAGATAAAAGCAGTACAAATGTTTTTAGTCCCTTATGTACAAGTCAGGCAAATTTTTATCAACCAGCGTAGATGTTGTGGACTATAATTAATGAAAATTTTAAGGATTTTATCTAGGAGGAAAAGAGGGCAAGGGTCACGTGGGTTAAGTTGATCCTTCCAATAAAACAAGGTGGTTTAGGATTCTCTGATTAGAAGGGATATGTTGGAACTACACAGTTAAGGCTTTATATAACATAGCCAGAAAGCTATAATTCAAAGTGGAAAGGGATGATGATGAAGTGAGGGCGATTCAGGAGATAAAGAGAGAATGGAATTTTGAATGTATATCCTTAAGGAGAATGCCAACAATTATACAGAATAGTATATTCATGAAATAGCAGAAAGTATTCTAAGGAGTAATGAGATACTGCAGATAGGGATGACTGCAATTACGCGTACAGAATATAGGTAAGAGAAAGTTAGAATTTACTATTGGGCAAGGAACCAAAGTATTGGGAGCAAATAACTAGAGAGAGATAGAGAAAAGAGATAGAATGGGAAGACACCAAGGAGATAAGGGCTAGGGGAATCCTGTGAAATACCTATCCTGGTAGAGTTTTTGGCGGAATCTAGAACAGAAGCTGCTTTTAAAAACAGGATAGTTAGTAGGGCATATAACATGTTGTACAATAACTATAGGAATTAATCAGAGGAGGTTAGAAATTTTGGGAAAAGACTGGATAAGCAATTCACAAGGAAACACTATGAGGATATATGTATGTATGGTTCCCGAATATGCTACAAAGTCTGGAAGATTTAGGATTTTTGCCTGGAAGTGTTTGTACAGGTATTTTCATACCCAAAGCAGACTCCAAACAATTTTTACTCAGGCAGATAGCAAATGTTGGAGATGTGATGGGGAAGAAAGAGTTAATTGGGGGCATACGTTTTGGGTCTGTAATGAGTTAGCAGATTTTAAAATTCCCTATGGAGTAATCTGGCAGAGATATTGGGTGAGCAAGTAGGTATAACTAAGCAAATCAATTTTTTAGCTGAGATACAAGATCTGAATAACACAAACATAGTGAGGCCTTGTTAAGTTTAATTCTGGGGGCTGCTAAAAAGCAATTACTAGAAAATGGAAATCAGAGTCTAAACCAACTGTACTTGAAGTAATGAATACTGTAACAGAGATAAAAGAACTCAACGTGGGATCTTTAGAAAAGGTAGGATCAAACTATATAGAAAGAAATGGAAATTGTGGGAACAAGACGTGCAGAATAATATTTTGGAAGAGAAGTGAGGTTTAAGGAAAGGCAGGATTTGAGCAATTTATGTTATGTTGGACAGATAGTAATTGTGTAAAATCACGTATGTGATATATAATGTTTGTAACTATAAATGTGTTAACATGGAGATGTATGTTTGCATATGTCTTAGGTGATAATTCATAAAGGTGTTAAAAATATACACAGGAGTTAAAGTGAAGAAAAGAGAGTAATATCTCCATAGCATAACCAAAATAAAACAGAAATCTACAGAACAAAAAAATATCTTTTGTCCTTGAACTCACTTAATTGGAACTATGTTTTAGCACTTTTGTCTTAAAAGCCAAGACACCTTCAGTTTAATACAAAGATGTAAAAGACATTCCATTTTAAAAATGCAGTAATAACATGATGAAAGACATGGTAAGAAAGTTGTGTTATAAAACAAAATGACAAAACCAGTCATATGAAGTCTGTGACACAAAATTATATATAATATATTATATATATATATAATGCAGACATTTTGTTTGTTTGTCTTTTCCCGGTTAGGGGGTCGCCACAGTGGAACTCCGGTCCGCTAATGATTAGCAGTAGATTTTTATGGTGCAGAGTTGCCAGCCCGACGCTCAACCATCAGCAAAGGCACACCCATTCACGCATGTCTTTCGGAGGCCACTCAACCACGGGAGGACATGCAGACTCCACACAGAAGACAGTCCAGTCGAGAATCGAACAGGAGAACCTCTTGCTGTGAGGCAACAATGCTACCACTGTACCACCGCGACTAATGCAGACATTTTGTGAGAAATATTAAAAAAAATCTCTAGGAACACAGTGATATTAATAGACTTATTTAGACCTGGAGCATGGGTGGCATTAAATCTAAGCAGCCAATAAAGTTGACAATATTCCAAAAATGTTTCCCAACTGTCCCTGCCCAAAGTCATGTTAATTTCTTCCAGCACCATGTACATGAACTTGGAAAGTCTCTTGCAGCATCTTTACTTAATGTATTGTTAGTGGAACCCTTTCTGTTATTGTAAACATGCTTATATATTCTTGCTCTTTTGCTGTGTTCAGTTTTGCCAACATAGAAGCCATTACAGTGTGAGCAATTATCAAAGTACATAACTGCTTTGTATCGCAGTTAGCCCTGACATGTCCATGTAGTATCCTGTGATGCTAAAGGGGAATGACAAATAAAATGATTTAACTAATAAACTTTAATAAAGTGTAACATAATTTTATAAGAGGATACTTAAATGTTCAAAATGTATTCATGTGTATTCCCCATATGAGTAATGTTCCTTAAATTATGAAACGTACACTTGCTAGAATAAAAGATAATTTGGTTCTAATGTCATGTGACTGATCTTCAGGATTTTGTGGACATAGAAAGCTCTGTACCAGCTAGTATGCAAATTTTGTTCCACAGTATAGACCATAATTTGCAGACTTGTTAAACATGGACTACACTGTGCAGAGGGAACAGTTATTTACAGGCATCTGTCAATTAAATGTACCTATATCACAAGGATTACATGACATTCTCCCAACTAAATGTACATATATCACATAGATTACATGACACTTTCCCAACTAAATGTACCTATATCACATGGATTACATGACACTCTCCCAACGAAATGTACCTATATGACATGGATTACATGACACTATCCTGAAATGCACCTAAATCACATGGATTACGTGCCACTCTCCTGAAATACATAAGCATCTAAGACAAGTCAGGCAATAATGACTTGTCAAAAATCAACTGAACCAAACAACAAAAACTCTGAAACCCTTATGACTGAAAAAGGAAACAAAATGTTTTTCTTTTCTGAATGCTAACACAAACTTCAGCTTGATGATGACACTGTTAGGGAAAGGGATTTCAGATGTTAAAGTGTAATGTTAGGGTTAGAGTTGGGGACAGGGTCTGAATTAAGGTGAGCATGCATGAGTAAGGTGAGGAAAGGCTTTTATTCCTGCATGTCAAAACTAACCCTACCCCTGCTCCTAATCTTAACCCTACACATTATCTTCTGAAAACCCCTTTCCCTATCACTGCCTACACACAATACACTCAAACACACACACACACACACACACACACACACACACACACACACACACACACACACACACACACACACACACACACACACACACACACACACACACACACTATAAAACTTATCACATTACTTAGCCCTTTCTCTAACCTTAACTTATAGTCACTCATACACACAAACACAAACCAACAGAAGTATCCCCTTTACCCTTACCCTAACCCTAAATCACAAATCCTCACACATTCTCAAATCCCAGTTTCACTTACCTGATCAATAAATAGTCAGCCTTCCTCTGTTCATATAAAATTACATTCAATATTCTCCCAGTTTGTGTGACTTACCCACCAGAAAACAAATTTCTGCCTGATACACTGCCAGGTATTTGTCTCATGACACAACTTAAATCAGATTGCAAATATGATTTGCTTTTCAGCATAACAGTACCAATTAACATTAGTATATCCAACATTTGAACAAAAGTCTGGTGCAGGAATGTACAGTCTGTCTATTTTTCACACTGTGGTTAACAACAGCTCACACAACCTCAGTGGGACTATCACACCTACTAATCCCTTGCATATAGTGAAGCACCAGAACCAAAGCCAATGAGACATTGCAGAAGAACAGTTCCAGACACTAGCATACGTAGAAACAATGTAGGAGCGTTAGTCATCATCAAGGAGCATTAGAAACAGTGTAGGAGCATTAGTCATCATCAAGGAGCATTAGAAACAGTGTAGGAGCATTAGTCATCATCAAGGAGCATTAGAAACAGTGTAGGAGCATTAGTCATCATCAAGGAGCATCATGTGCTTAAAGATCCGTTCTAACTATGAGAAAAGAGAACAGCAGATTCTGCACCAGGTCACTGCATTTCAGTTCTGCCATAGCAATTATATCTTGTTTTAACAGTACTAATAAATCCTCATAACACAATGTCAGATTTATTTAAATATGTACATTTATCAGTACATCAGCTTTGTAACATGATTTGACACAGGGTCTTTGGATCCTGTCTGAATCAGTGAATGAAAAGTCACTAAAGTAATAGGCTTCAGTGAAATAAATCCAGGTAGTAAGTAGAGCTACTTTATCTTCTCCAGCAGTGGTGCCAGTTACTGTGATGTTGACTGAGCTGCAAGGTATGCTTCTACAGGGACTGACACAGATATGCATAGGCCACATCTGTGTCATGTGCTCACCTGTGCATGGCTTATAAATGTTATGTACTGGCATCATCTTAGGGCAATTCCCATTTATGAATCTAGAGCGTCTTTTGTGTGGTGACATGCGTGAACGGGCGTTCCTTCGTTGAAGGTTGTGCATTAGGCCCGGCAAGCCAGCATGTAAAACTCTACTGCCAATCATTAGCGGACCGGAGTTCTGCTGTGGTGAACCCTAACCGGGAAAAGCTGAAAGACACAAACAAACAAACTATGAATCCATAGTGCACTTCCTTGTTTTATGTGAGTGTGCACTAGGTTTGTAAATGCAGTAGTACCTTCCGAATTATCCTGTGTCTGTTACTGATACATTTGTAAATTTGTTGTAATTTAATCTTTTGAAAAGGAAAAAAAAAATGTCAGAATTTCCCATGCTTCAAACAGAAGCATTTAAGACACTAGTCCTGGGTGGCATCTGGAACAATGTCTAGATCCAAAGTAAAGATAATTGGCTTCAATAATTGGTTAAATGGTGTTAGCATAGGGCAAGATGCACAACAGTCCAACGTGCTTCACTACATTTGGCCTGCACCTCTTGTTCCAAGGCTTATGCCAACTGGCTGAAGTCTTTGCTACCCCCAGTGCTTTTGTTTTAGCCAAAGTCCAATTGATGGACATTTCAACATATCTAATATATAAGTCCCAAAGTCAGTTCAGTTTAAGGTAACACTCTTGTATTCCAGAAGTCTAAATAAGAAATTGTTCAGTCGTGAGGCACTACTGCATTTGGAAAACAGGCCTATCTGCAGAGTTATGGACACTTGGTATAAATATAAGGAAAGCATTCCCACTTTACTGGGGTTTTGTGCTTTTCATACTTTCAGCCCCAGTGGCAACTATGGTGGAATCTTCATATTGTCCAAGGACTATATTAACTCCAAACAGATCCTTGGGCACCCATGAACTGAACTCGATGAAATACATAACATTCTAGAGAGGATTAATTTGAAACTAATAGTCTGTTATTGAATAGCATCTTTGTCCCCTGATGAGCATGTAAGATTCCTCAGTGTTTTAAATGACTTGCCTATTAGGAAAATCTCTATTATTTTGGGTAACCTTAATTACCCTTCAATAAATGTGGACACTTGTACCTCCAATATGAGATATGTCTAAAAACCCCTAGACTTAGTAAACAAGTCTTGAGCAGTTGGTAAATAAACTTACTTCAGGACAGAGTATTCTTGATATGACTTTTGCTAATACGTCTGCCTCTTTCACTACTTAGGTTCATAGATTAGTACTAGACTAACTGCCCTAGCTGGTCATTTTAAGCCTAGTCAATTACCCCACGTGAGAATAAAACCTTGCACCTTATGTATGCAAGTTAAATACCTTAACCATTATGCCAACCTCCCTACTATTCCTCTGGTATCTCATTCCCTAGCTAATCCATACCAGAAACTTGAGATGTTTTCCTTTAAACTCAAAGAAACCAATACAGAAAACTCCTCTGAATTTAAGGACAACAAATGTGAAAACCTTGACGTACAGTATGACTAAATATCAGAATTCACTTATGAATACAGCTCACCTAATCTTGATACAGCAGTAAGCTTCACTAAGGAATTCTATACCCACTTAAAAAAATGTATAGTGCAAGCAGTCTCTACTACATCGGAGTATTATGGGAAATTCAAAACCAAACCTTCCCAGTGGTCCAGCACCAAAAATAAACTATACAACAATAAATAAATAAATATATCAAAAGTACTACCAAAAGCACTGAAGAACCCCATTATGTCCACTGAAGAAGCCCATGAACTCAGACTGACCCTGCTACCACAGTCAATTATAAATCCTTTTTTTTTGATATGTTGGAAAACTAAGAAACTATAACATACATTACTCTGAACTTATTCATAATAGTTCCTCTTATTTTGACAAAATAAAATTGTTGAATCCTTGTAAACAGACAGTGTCAATTTCACTACCGGGCCATCTGTAAAAAGCCCCGAAATATCTGAATCCCTTACTCTAGCAATTATTTCTAAAGATTAAAACACTTCCTACCATGAGAACTGACAGTATTCCTAGTTGCTTAATTAGCTGTTTCAAAAATATCCTTTCAGACAAACTCCTTAAACTGTTTAACCTGGGTTCAGCTACTGATATTGTCACTGATGAGTGGCAGACAGCAGTGGTGATGCCCCTCCGTAAAGTTAGCCTTACAACTAACCCATGTAATTACAGGCCTATCAGCCTTACAGGCCTCATTTGCCAAGCTACTGAACATATTATAACTGCTCTCATAGACTACGATATTAAAGATCGTATTAGAGTTGAACCCCAACAGTTTGGCATTGTGAAGGGTAGATTCTGTATACTGAATCTGGTAAATAACATTGAAATAATGTTGTTGGCTGTAGATAGTGGCAAACATTATACATGCCATACCTTGATCTGGCCAACAGACATCATTCCCTATGCTGGTATCATACAAAAGCTAAATGCTTTAAAAATCAAGCTATATGTAGTAAGATGGATAGCAAGCTGGTTGAATAATAGAACCCATACAATGCAAATTGTAGCTACCTTTTTAGAAAGTTTGAATGTGACCAGAAGTGTATATCAGGGCTCAATGCTGGACTTCTCTTTCTCAGTAATTACTTCTCAGATGTCTAAGCAAAGAGACAAGACCTCTGACTAATTGCAGATGACTGTAAACTGGGTGTTGTTATGCCATCCCCTGACACCTAAGCCCTCCAGAATGAACACTCCATAGTAAACTCCTAGCATACTAAAAATAGGCTCAAACTAAATTCTAAAAAGTGCAGTATCATCACACCCTTTCCCTCATCATATTGTATAGACGGCTCACCATTACAAAACAAAAATGTAGTCATGGACCTAGGAACATCGGTTAGTAATTTCATTTCTTTTTAGCATCATGTGATAGTGTGTTTCAGGTAATCCTTTTATTTAGCACACCTAACTGACAAAATAATATCAAGGTTTAAAGTGTTAATCATTCCCCTGTACTCAAAAATGATAAATCCAAATATCATGTACAGTGTGCCCTTCAGTATGTATCTCATTAAATATATCAAACAATTAGAAAAAAATGCTAAAGTTCCTAATCAAAAATGATCTCAGGCCTAAAGCCAGAATTTGAAGGAATAGTTCTGTTTCGCTTATAGTGCCATGAGAGGCCCAGTTGTCCTAGACCTTCTGTATCCTCAGAAGTCCAGTATTACTACCAGTACAGAAACCAGGGACCTAAATCTTCAGGAACAAATATATAAAATGTGGTGGAGCGATATGTTTGCAACCCATCGTCTCTTAAACCTCTCAGATAAACTTCCTCTGGATATTAAGCAGTGTGACATACTATATTCCTTTTAAAAATAACTGAGATACCTAGATGGGAAGCCACTAATGTACTGCAGGATTGTCTGGTATGACCCTACTGGAGAAAGCAGGTGCAGCATGAAGGCAGATACCGGCAAGGAGTGAAAGGTCATAAGACTTGAAGGTCTTGGAATATCCAAGAAAACTATCAGAAGCCTAGCTAGGGCAAGGTGAATGATGCTCATACCTCATAACTACAGATTTTCGCAGAATGTCCAGATTTGTGCTTCATATTTTTGGCCAGTTTTCCACAGAATAGTGGTTTTCTGGCAAATTACTGGCAAATCATTACAGACTGAAATTAAAAATAATGACAGACATTTGAGTGTCAGACTTCATGACATTCAGAAAATCCATACTAATGTAAAACATGTTATTCTATCAACTTTCTAAGTTTGTAAGAACAATATTTAAAAAATGTCCCTGTTTTGGGGTCTTTGTCCCACTTTTATTTATGGCTTTGTCCAGATTTCTAGTTCTAACAGGTTGAGAGGTATGAGTTGTTACCCTGGGTGCAAGGGCATTAGGGGTTCTGGTTAGCAAATATTTATGGTGCGGTACCACACATGAAGAGCTTCAGAATTTTAGCCATGGCTGCAAATACAGTATTTCCATTCAAAAATGAATGCTGATTCTTTATTTGTGGTCATGGCTGAAGCTCTTTACTACTGTAGCATGACACTTGCCAAATTTGTAGCAAGCTGTTTGTTGCAGTTTAAGAGCAGATAAGATGTTAAAATGAGACCCATTCTGCATGAGTTGGTGGTAGCTCACGTGGATGTAAAAGATCTGATAGCACCTATCAAAAAGAGTCTTCTTCTCCTTTCCCAGGTTAGGGGTCACCACAGTGGAATAACAGTCCGCAAAACGATTGGCAGTAGAATTTTACAGTGTTGAGTTGCCAGCCCAGTGCCCAACCTTCCACAGAAGGCACTCACATGCACACACTCACACCTAGGGCCAATTTAGAGTGTCCAGTCCACCTACAGCATGTCTTTGGGAACTGGGAGGAAACCAGAGCACCCAGAGGAAACCCATGTGACTGCAGGGAGGACATGCAGCCTCCACACAGAAGGCAGTCCAGCTAAGAATCGAACCAGGGAACCTCTTGCTATGAGGCAGCAATGCTAACTGCTGCACCACCATGGCCGCCCAACACCTATCAAAAAAAGGTAGGTTCTTTTATTTTTCACTTATTTCCTTCTATTTTATAATAGCACACTAAGAAAAAAACATTTACTTCACAAATCATAAACTGTGTGAAAAAATTCACACTTCAACTAAATGTATGCCATGACCAAAATCTAATCTTTGTAAGAATGTCAACCAGAACCCACATCTAATTAAACAAAATCTCTTTCAATCTCTTCCACATAACCCCCAAAGAAACTTTTGCCCATTTCTTCTATATAGCCACCTTTTTTCATATTCAGTTTCTTATTTTTTAAACATAATGAAATAGCTTTCTTTAAAAATCTTGGTCCATAATTATGTTTCCCTCTTGCATCCCAAAATACGTGTTCAGAGGTTTTTAACTCCTTACAAAATAAACATACTATTTGTGTTATAGTTTTACATATCACCTTTTACCAGCAATTCATCTACACTCAACCTCCATAAAAAATCTTTTACATCTAAAATACTTTCAAATATTTTCTTCCTTGGTTTGACTGCCTCAATAATTTTATTTTCCAAACCTTCCCAAAGATCATCTTCAACCACTTACAAAACATCCTTTCCTTTACAATCCCACCATTCACCATACTTGCCCTGCAATTAATCTGGTTATAAATCCTACATCCTCCCTTTCCTAATCAATCAAGCAAAACATTGCATAAACTTAAATAGTCAATATAACAGGATTAATTAATCCTAAATCACTACTTTTCATATATAATATTCCTCTCTTAACAGGTTTAATCTTGACCTCCAAAAACAAAACAAATCAACAAAAAAAGCTTGAAATAGATCATTTTCCCAGTTTTTGCAAGCCTACATTTACAATTATTTCTTACATTTCAAAAGCTGCCATCCATTTCATCAGAAGAAAGGAAGGACTTGACGAAACGCTAGTATATTAGTTTCTCCAGATTAAATTCTGATGATCAGACATTTGAGCCCAAGTTTTGGAAATTGAGTAGGTGGTTCTTAGAGATGAAATAACTGAAAGAACTTGTGAATGACTTAAATGTATAGAGTGGTCAACAGAAGAACATTACAGTATTATTAAAGTAGGGCTGGATACTCTGTCAAAATTAGAGGACCAAGAAATGTAGATGGTACAGCCAGTAGGGAGCATTTCTTTGGGGCTTTGATTGTTCATTATTCCCTTTGATTCTAGTTTTGTTAGTAACATTGTTCACAGACACTATGAGGTATTTGAACATGTAAGTGAACTTAAAGAAAAACTTGGATCTATATCTAAAACTGTTTTTAAGAAAAGGGCTAACATTAAAAATTGGTTGGAATACAATGCATGTGATGCAGAAGTGTGCAGCATGGAACTAGTTCTTAGGTCTAATACTGGAACAGGTAACTATATCTCCAAGGAGAAGTGATTGGAAAATGCATCTGTAACACTGATAATTAATTTGACAAATTAGGACTAATTCCACAAATGCCCTGTGTATAAATGAAAGTAATTCTACAGCTAGCATGCTTAAGAAGAGACCACACAAGTGCTAGTATTGTTATAGTATTTTTGATAACAGTATAAGGTAGGTATATATTCTGGTATTAGAAGATAAGTTTGTGCAGTAATGAATTTCTTTAGAGGGTGTATTGATGTTGATAAAGTTGGATTCAGTGTTTTATATTGCTTTTATATCATGTTATGTATTCATCTTTGCACAGCCATTAACCAATCAAACACTGTTTGATGTATCACACGACTAAGGGTTGTTTTTTTAAATATCAGGCAGTAACAATTTTTTTTTTATTCTGTTGAAGCCAGAACAAACCAAAGGTCAAAAGCACTAAACCACTGCGATTTGACTAAAGATGAAAGCTTTTGTTTGTACTGAGTTCTCCCGGTGCTTCTCTTACAATCTCCGTCTGTAATTTATTAGATATTTCCAGGAAAAATAAACACTGCAGGCAAATAACTAATTTTATCCCAAATTACAGAAGTAACCAAGTGTATTTTCTTTTCATATGACATTTTAAATCTTTTCCAAAATATCCCCCATACCCATAATTTTAAAAGTAACTTCTCTACGTTGTTCCTCAGTAACCCTCTCTTTTTGTATATCTTATTCACAGCAAACTCAATTCATTTATAGAAAAGCTAACATCTACTATCTGCTTCACTCCCAAACCCTTACTTTTTTCACTACTCAATTCTAATGCAAAATTTGTCAAAAAATGTGTACACCACCTGCCATTGCCCTGGGTCTATATTATTTAGTTTAATGGCTTCACACATCTTGTCAAAAAAACTTCAGTACTTAACCATCCATTAACCAAAATTATAATCTTATCATTACAATATACAGATTTAATATGATTCAACAATTTTCCTCACAACCTCTTTTCCTCCATAATATTCCATTGACTATCATGCTCCACACAATCAAATGCTTTTTTTCACATCTCCTACAAGTAGTCTTCCATCACATTTATCACTTAAGATATTGTCAGCAGTTTCCCTTACTATTATTAACAAATCTTGACAATTCCTGCTTTTTATGCCAAAAATTCCTTGTAACATAACCACATGCAAAATCTCATTAAACCTTATTAGCAATATTTATTTATTTTACATTTGTTGTCCGGGAAAGTCCAACTGGGTATATGCCCATTTTCAGCGGAGGCCTGGGGAGAAAAGCTCTATATATTCAGACATATGAGATTTACATAACATAAGAGTACAATCTAGCATATCAGATGAAAAAAGAAACAGTATAATTATAGTAAAGACACAGTTCAACAGGAGAAATTACCTATATGTCAAGAGTATAATATCACAAGGAAGGCTCCATAAATTCAGACAAGCAAAATTTCACATAATATAAGAGTATAATCTAACATTTCTGAGGAAAAAAAACAGAGTATTTATAGCAAAGACACAGTCTGACAGGTAATGACATATGTCACAATATAATAACAATATAAGATGCAAGACATTTGCCTAGTAGTATTAATTTCTCACATAGAGAAAAGAGTAAACATCATACTGCAATCATCTGCTAGTTAACAGATATGAAATAGTAATGAAATACTGATAACCTGTTGACAGCTAATAGTAGAACTGGCAGCTAATTAGTGGTACAGGAGAAGGGGGGGGGTTAGTTGTGGTATGGACAAGGACATAGCCAGTGAGATTTTAGGTGTGCTTTAAGAGCATTTTTGAGGAGACTGCTGGAAGGGATGATAGTTATGGCAGTGGGAAGTGAGTTCCAGATTTTGGATATGGAGTAGGAGAATAGCGCTTCCCTTGCAGAGTTGTTGGGTTTGGTGACTTGGAGTAGATTTTTTTGCAGGAGAGAAGGGGTCTGGAGGATTGGTAGGGTTGGAGAAGTGCATGAAATGAAGGGATTTTAAGAGGGTGGTTTACAAGTTTATGAGCAAAGGTAAGTTGGGTTAGGTGTAGGAGTTGAGGGAGCTCAAGCCAGTCTAGGTTTCTAAGGGAGACACAGTGGTGACTGCGGTGGGAGTCCCCTGATGCAAATTTTTCAATTTTATTGTAGCAGGCTTCGAGTTTCTTTAGGTCAGATTGTCAAAGATTTGTGAGTATGGTTGATGCATAAAGTAGGGTTGAGATGAGCTGGGAAGTTAAAATATTTAATAAAGATATTATGACATGCATTATTTAATACGATAGGCCTCCAGTTTTTAATATCATGCTTCTATCCCCTTTTTTCAAATAAATTTAATAATCCCTTCACAAACTCTAACACAGATTTTACCCATCTTTAACTACCATTAAATATTTATTTTTTCTGCTAAACTTTTAAAATTTTGTATATCTCATACCATCTTCACCTGCCACTGACTCCACATTTAATTTATTCACTCTGAAAGCTAACTCTGCTAAATTAATGATTTTCCCCTAAACTATGTAACTCATCTTTGAAAATATTCTAATACCCTATATGTTATTTGAAAATATATTTCCTTTCTTGAATATCTTTCCTAAATACTGATCTATGACCATCACTATTTCTTTCTGCCTATGCATAATTATACCATATTCATCAATAATATTCCTTATAATACTTGCTTCATTTTTTCTAAATTTAGCAAAAATTGTAACACATCTTGTTTCTTACGCCTTATATAATAACTTATCTATTTTCTTTTCAAAAACTTTCCTCTCATACTCAAAAAAAAAAGATACAATAATAATAATCAGAATTTCCTCTAGATTTTTTTTAACAATTCATTATTCATATTTACATAAGAAATGCAATCTTAAAAACCTTAAAGCTTAACCCTTAAAAATATTTTTGCATTTTTTTTAATATTGCCCAACACTCTGACCACTATAGACAACGTTTCATAGATATATCATAAAACCACAACTGACCTGTTCCTTTTTAATATTTTTTTATACAACATATTACAATCTAATCTTTTAATACCATTTCATTTACAAATAACATCTAAATTTCTCCCAGTCTCCAACCATATAGCTTGATGATCAGAAAACTAGATTAGCAAGTATATCCCCTTTCCATCTCATTCTAGAGTTCAGACAAAAGAAAACAATTAAATCCTGTTTTACTATCTCCCCTTCTAAAAGTACACAAATCATTATTCCATGTTCTTTATCTAGTATATTTAATAACCTCTTTTATTTTAACTTATATCCCTATTTCTCAACTATTTCATAAACTACAATTAAAATCTCCCATTATGATAATATTGATTTTCTCAATTCTTCTCTTCCTTTTTATGTTAGTTGAGTCATAAATTCCTATAATTATGTACACATCTCCATCTGATATCAACTATCATTGCTCTACCTACCAAAATAATACAATCCAAAACTTTTCCATCTTCAGTGAGCATAAAGGCAACACCAGAGTACCTCATGCTACCTAAATTACAAACTACCCTACCATCCCATAATATTTCAACTTGTATACTATCATCCCCTGAAATACATTTTGTATCCTGTATATAAGCAACATCAACTTCATATATCCTACCTAGCTATAATATACTCAAAATTTCAACTATATTTTTCCAACTATTAACATTAACTGGCAACAATCTTACATTATTCCTTGACTTTCCTTTTTTAATCTTGGGGGATTTTTTTTTTTTAATTTTCTATTTCTCGCCCTAAAGTTAGCACCTATAAAACTTATTTTCCTTATGTCATTACATAACCTATCCTAAATCAGACTGATTACTTCCTCATTTTACCTCTATATTTCCCACTTCAGCTACATTCTTGAAAATCATCAGTAACAGTTATATTCCTTTTGTCTAAACCTTTTTCCTCTGAAGCTATTACATCTTTATTATTTTACCTGTTCTTCCTTAACAACATCTTATCAACTTCATTACTTACATTTCTGATGTTTTCCTTTATCACAGTCAAACCAAACATTTTCCCTCCATATTGTATATCCCACATTCTCTTTTACATTTAATGTAAAATGTTTAATCAATACTTCATTTAATGTTTTATTTTTTTACATTTTTAATTTAATTTAATTTACACTTACTTTATAGTAGTAGTGCCATCTTTACTAACCTTCACTCATCCCTCAGCAACAAACTCCAATCTTGCTTCTAGAAAATAGCTAAATTCATCTCAGGTAAACCTTATCGCTCACACTATTGCCAAGCAATCTCTGAACTGAACTGGTTGGATTTCCCACCCTACCTTTGCTACACCTAACTAATGCTATTCCGCAAATTAATTTATAAACCAAATACCTGCTCAGCACTCATCAATACTAGAAGTGTATATACCATCCTGCACCCTTAGATCCTCCAATAAGTTACTACTAAGTGTAACCAAGCCCAACAAAAGAGCTGGACAACGCTTGTTCTCTCACAGCATTGTAAAAAATGGAAATCCCTACCCTCCCACATTACCAAAATCGACTGTATAAAGAAATATAAAGTAGCACTGAAAACCTACTTCCTTAACAACCTCAAATGCCAGTGCAAATCAAACAAACCACCATAACACCAGTACCACTTAATTTAATAATAATTCTAAACATTTTTTCTACCAAATTGCATCTCAGCTCTATTACCATAAAACTGTTTTTAGCAAGAACTGCCATGTTTCTCATGCACTACCATAAAGAATCAACTCAAGATGTTTGTACTATACTACAAACTATCATCTAAGTTTATATAATTTCTGATATACACTAATAAGTTTTAAATTGTATGTATATTTTGCTTTTTAATGTTTTAACTTTTGATTATTTCTGCTACTTTAAAAAAAATCTGTCTATTGTTAATGTCTGACTGTTAATTTGTGGAGGTTTTATCACCAGGCCTCCACTAAAAATGGGTTCCTGTCCCAGTGGACTTTCCTGGTCAACAAATATCAATCAATAAATAAATAAGTAAATAATCATAATATGCCAACCTCCCCCCATTGATTACACCTTACTTTCATACATTCAATAATTAGGTGATTTATATCCCACAGAAATAACAAGCTTTAGGTTGCCAGACATATCTATCTGTGCCTCCACTACAGACAATATAAATAACACTAGCCAAATAATTTACATTTTCTTTCCATTTACATTTCCCATCCACCATTCTAGAAATGTGTTTCATCTTTTGTTTTATAAATATTTTGAACACAATAGCATAATTCCTGAATACTTAATTTTAAATCATTTTTATTTAAGTTTTCAGTCCTAAACTGAACAAAAACAATTTTTTCAGTCTATTTCCTTGTCCTGAAAAAATAAAGTAATTCCAAGGAAAATAGTGTTCTTGGTTTCACACAAATAAGAATCTGTCCATTAAAATTTCAGTCTCACAACTGAAATCACTGAAACACTCTTCTCCATGTGCATCAATGATCAATGCCTTTCCCATTAAAACTGAATGGTAAAATTAAGTTGTTCGTAATATATCTATTAAAAACTTCCTAATTTTTACTTCTAATTGAAATTGTAAACCATTTCTTTTTAATAGTCATTACAGTACCTTTTATCCTTTTCCCTTTTCTTAGTCCTAACATCTGCATATGGTTTATTTTCTGACATCTACTGTATGATAGCCAAGCTCTCTATTCTATTTCATTCTGCTCTCTACAACCCCATAAGAAGGAAAATATATTTCCAACAATCTCTTCTCCTTAGAAGCTGGAAAAGGATAAATAGTACCAACATAAGTTAATTTATGAAGGCCTTTCTTCTGAAATGACAATTTAGGTACTAACTAAGTTTTCATCTGCATCTGAACTTTATCCAAAAAGGTATCCCATACAGTCCAATAATAAAAAGGTATTCTGTATTCTGTAAGAAATTCCCAATAAAGAAACAGGATCGTAAGATACAAGAATAATAGTACCACATAAAGCAGAAGCATAACCAGTACATTTGTTCAAATTAAATGACAATCCAACCAATAAAAACAAATAAATCAAACTATTATAAAAGCCATTATTAACCATGGTTATAGAATTTAATACAATACTTAAATCATCAGCATAAAGTAATTAGACAGGAACATAAAGATTTGAAACAAAAGCAACTCATGCACACTCGTAATCTAGAACAATTTGTAATAGCTGATATAAGTATACTAAAAAGCATACTACTTAATTAACATCCTTGTTTAACACCTCATTTAATTAATATATGTAGGCCTAACCAACTGGTAATTATAGGAAATACGCATGATGGCTTATATGTGTATATATTTATATAAAATATGCAAAAAGTGTCTGCTAACATTGTAACTCTGCAAAATACACCAAAGTATATATGATACAGAATCAAATGCTTTATGTATGTCACATGCAAGCAAAAACTACCAGTTTGTCTGGAATTAATGGCACTAACAAATTCTAATAATAATAATAATAATAATAATAATAATAATAAAATATAATGAATATGTTTACCTTTTAACCCATATTTTCCAGGATATAACTTAGGTAAAATAACTTTACTAAGCCTAGTAACAAGAATTTTACAAAAAAATCTTGTAATTAATGTTACTCAAAACTAAAGGTTTTCAGTAATTAATGTCAGTTTATCCTCTTTTTTTATAAACAAAACATACAACACTGTCAAAAACACCTTCACACAGATGCTCCAAAAACAACCACTCATTAAGAATAGCAAGAAAACAATCCTATAGATATCCATGTTGGTGAAAAAAGGTGTAGAAAACATTGGAGAAGGATCCTTATGAGCTGGCAACAGAGGAAAATTAAGTTTATCCAAAGTTGTAGGACAATATAACAATATTCAATCTTCTGCAGATAATGTAGTAACACTCAAATGATACTGATAAAATGATACTGCTGAGTATAGTTTCTCAATATAAGCAGTAACAACCTCCATTAGCTTTGAATGAGTATTATACAACTTTCCAGTAGAATCTCACAAAGCAGTCATTTTTAAATAATCATTCTTTACCAGTTTACTAAGAAAGGGTGATACTTCTTCAGCTGCACCATCAATAACATACTTTTGTTTATATAAAGGCAATTGAATTTTAGTTTCAGTAAGAGTTTGCATTAGATGCTGAGACATAATAGGACATGAATGTGTTAAAACAGGGCAGCCTAATTTAGGAGGAAATGAAGCATAACCCTCTTTAAGTTTCATTAGTAAAACAGATTTAACTTTCAAAAACAATGATTTATATTTTTCTTTATAAGATATCACCCAGTCAGATTTTGTCAAATAAAAATCACGGATAGTTAAATGATGACACTGAATGGTATGTTCATAAAATTGTCAAACAACAGTATGCAAAATCTATCCACTACGTTTTGTAATACCCATACCTTCCATTATAAAAATTTTTATCTACAGTCAATGAAATAATAATGCCGAATGATTGAGTAAAAGGTAAAGATAATAAATCAAATTATGCAAACAAAAATCAATTTACCTTTAATCTCTTTCAATATATTTCACTTTTATAGGGACATAAATGCAATTTACCAATATAAATAACTTCCCTAATTAAAGTGACTTTTTTATTTTAGCAAATTGCATATGAATATGACAATTAAAAACCTCTAATAACACAATATGCATATTTAAAACAACAGAATATTTCATTAATCTAAATATTTCTACTCTGGTAACTTATTAGGAGTATAAATACTTATAAGACAAAAATAAAACCATCTGCCTGAAAGTTACACACAACTAATCTTCAAGGGACTTCAGCCAAGTAATCCAATAACAGAAAACAAGTATTATGTAAAGCAATAATGCCACTACAGTAGTCCTGACATAATGACCAAAAAACAGAATGTCCCCAGCAAGATTCAGTTTGCTTACATGGTACCATAGTCAAAAGTCTAATATATAATAAGCAAGTAAAACCAGACTGAAGTTATCTGCAAAATTCTATAATTGTATAATGATACTTCTTATTAATGATAATTTTAACATTAATACTAAAAAAGAAAATTCACATTGTCCCCCTTTAAAGAGAATTTTTAGGTCCCTGTTGCAACTTCTATTTGCAAACTCTTTCTTATGATAACAGACTTAGACTCAGAAAGAGCACTAGCATCAGCCATCTGGACTGTCACTCATAGAGACATCCGTTTGCTATAAGTGTCATCAGAAACAATTTAACATATGTTATCAACATTCGTTGAGAAGCTACTTCATCCTTCTTATGAATAACATATTTCTGATCTTCTACAGCAAGAATATGTGGATAATCTAACTACATATGGCCCTCAGCTTTACATTTATTACACTTCAAAATACAATGGTCTAATGTATTTCCAAACTCACCACACTGTGGACACTTTTACTAATCACAATCATTGATTAAATGGGCACTGGAACCATAAAAAATGTATTACTGTGTACCTTATATTGAACATAAGCCTTCCTACCATTAATACTTGTCACACTAGGTTTATGCTGTATAGCATCCTTCACAATCCGTAAAGTCACCAACAATTACTAACCCCCTCATCCAAATACCCAATTATCATTATCAAATCTTCTTTTAATATCAAAAATGTGAAAGCAACATTTATCAAAATACAGCTTTACATCATACTCTAATATATAAACATATACATACATATGGGTCTACTTTGAATCACTAAAATCCTATTTTAATGGCATTCATTTCACTGAAACCAAATAACCTAAATTTCACAACACTGACAACTCAATTCACTGAATCTCATTTCACCGACAGCTTAAAATGCAAAATTTTCCCAGACTAAATGGGAAACCATAGACAAACAAAGTCACAACACTAATGACTACCTCTTTCCACAACTTAAAAACTACTTATTTATCATCTTAACAAAAAACAGACAATATAAAACCAAACTAAGTGGGGGGCATGCCCCCCCAACATGGGGTGCTGTGCCCCCCACATGCTCCTAACTATATATACTAACTCCAGGTCACACTACAGTGGAGAAAAGGACATATACATTTTACTTGCCTCACAGTATTCTACACACTGCCACAAGTCTATAGTTTACAGTTCCGTGAACTGTGATTCAATTAAATGAATTTTCAATATTTTGGAAATTAGGTTTTTTGTTCTCAGTGAAATGAATTTCAGTGAAATGGGATTTCAGTGATTCAAAGTAGACCCATATAAATGTGTGTGTGTATCTATATATATATATATATATATATATATATATATATATATATATATATATACACACACACACATATAAATATATATATTTATATATATATATATATATATATATATATATATATATATATACACACACACACACACACACACACACACACACACACACACACACACATATATATATATATATATACATATATATATATGGGTCTACTATAGTTGATTGAAAATTCACTTGATTGGAAATGAAATTACTAGGATCACTTCACTGAAAGCTCACTTCACTGAAAACTCATTTCTTTGAAACTCATTTAGTTGAAAGTTATAAATGGCCTTTACCTCACTGTAGTGTGACCCTGTTGTTAGTATATTAAGTAAAGGGGGGTATGGGGGGCACAGCCCACCACATTGGGGGTGTGGGGGCATAGCCCCCACATATTATAAACATTTTAAACTATAGACAGTGAAACTTAGAAGTGCAATAGGGGGGCACACCCCCCTTTACTTTATATACTAACTCCAGCATCGCACTACAGTGGAGAAAAGGCCATTTATAACTTTCAACAAAATGAGTTTCAGTCAAGTGAGTTTTCAGTGAAGTGAGCTTTCAGTAAAGTGGTCCTGGTAATTTCATTTTCAGTCAGGTGAGTTTTCAATCAACCATAGCAGACCCATATATATATATATATATATATATATATATATATATATATATATATATATATATATATATATATATATATATATATATATATATATATAAAATTTGAAAAAATGTAATCATTCCATGGTGTACAAAGTTTCTTTAAATCACGGGCTCACAAAATATCTTCTGAAATGTCTGAACACTGAAAAGGTATGTCAAAAAAGTATCTTTTCCTACATGAATTAGTGCACAAATATCTTTCTAGTCAGTACCCAAAGGTAAAAATGACAGTATCCCAAACAATATATCTGTCAATAGGAACAGCATTTTTATACTTTATATGAAACCTTAGCAGTTAGATTAAACAAAAGCAGAATGCAATGGAGCTGCAGGTCTAGATGAAGCCAACTTAGCATAAGAATGTGAAGTAGTAGCAGTAGCAACAGGCACAAGCCTTGAAGTTCTAAGACAGAACTTGAAGTAAAAACCAGCAAAACAGAAGAAACAGTACTTTCAGGAACTTTAAAATCAATGTATGGAGCATAAACAGAAAGCTATTCCCGAATATCCAACTTCTCCATAATATGGCTCCAAGTTGCAGCAATATTAGTTGCTGGTTCTTCTATGTTAAAGATTCAAGTTGAAAATCAGATACTTCTCCATCATCAAGATGAAGAATTTTTTTTTATCAGAAAGTTTAGCAAAAGGATCATTGCAATTAAAACTATTTTATTTTATTTTATTTTACATTTGTTGACCGGGCTAGTCTAGCTGGACATATATCCGTTTACAGTAGAGGCCCGGGGAGAAAAGCTCCAGTATGGATAAAATTACAGTGATTTATAACAATTATCTTAGTAGACTTATACAAGGTACAAGAGAGGATATCTATAACATTTTATAAAAAAATATTAAGTCAGTTCACAATAAAAACAAGAACTACATAGTAAAGTTATTAAGAAATATAGGCATCCCTTAGGGTTCAACTCTCAACTCCAGCAAGCTTCAGGTAGGGCCAGTAAGGGGACAGGAAGGTAAAATAATAAGGTGTATTGAGACATACTTTCAATCGGGATTGGTACAGGGACATAACCATTGAGAAGTAAGGTGTGCTTTGATTTGTCTTTTGAACAGAGAGGTGGACTGAAGAGTAGCTATTTCTTGAGGGATTAGATTCCAGTGTTTCCCTATCGAATTTGAAAATAGTGCATCACCAGCTTTATTATGTGATTTAGTTATGGATACTAGAAACTTGTTGGCAGAACAAAGTGTGTTTAGGTTCTTATATGGAGAAATAAGTCTAGCCAGGCTTGAAGTATTTTCAGGGAAATGAAGGGTTTTATGAATTATAAGTAGTTGTTGGTAAAGTAGGTGGTTATTTAGTTCTAGCCAATTTAGTTGTTTCAGGTTATAACAATGGTGAGTTCTAAGGGGAGTTGCATTAATGAATCTAGCTATACTGTTATAACAGGTTGAGAGTTTATTGATGTTATTTTTAGATAGTGTGGTATAAATAGTCGAAGCATAAAAAAGGGTGGAGAGCAGGTGGGTCTGAGCAATGGTTTTTCTAGCCGCTGGAGTAAGGAAAGGTTTAATTCTATAGAGTGTCCCAATTTTTTTATTAACAGCTTTAATAGTACTATTTATTTGTTCATCAAAGTTAAGATGGTTGTCAATGGTTACCCCTAATAGCCGAGTGGTATTGTCAGGGTTAATGCAGGTGGAATTATTTGAGGTGATAGTAAAGAGAGGTGTAGGAGATTTGTTAGTAGGAGTAAAGAGAAGAAGCTTTGTTTTTTTGGGATTAAGGAGGAGGCAATGCTGCATAAACCATTTTTCAACGTTATGAAAGGTTGTTTGGGTGATGGACTGGAGAGAGGGAGTATTTATGGCAGAGCAGATCAATGTCGAGTCATCTGCATATTGGATGCAGGTTGCTTGTGGTACGTTCAAATATAGGTCATTAATAAATACTGAGAAAAGAAGGGGTTCAAGGATAGATCCTTGTGGAACACCAACATTTACTGGGAGTAAAGATGAAAGGTTGTTTTCCCATAGAACTGCTTGTTGCCTGTTTTCCAGATAGCTTCTAAACCACTGTAAAGTATGAGAGCTTAAGGAGAGGTTGTTAAGTTTATCAAGGAGTATGTTGTGGTTAACCATATCAAAAGCTTTTGATAGATCTATAAATAGAGCAGATGAGAGAAGGTTACTGTTTCGATTTTTATTTATGGAGTCAGCAAAGGACAGAAGGGCAGTTGTAGTACTGTGATGGGGCCTGAAACCATGTTGACAGTCAGCTAGAAGGTTGTTTTGAAGAAGGTAGTTAAGAAATTGTTTGTGTATACACCTTTCCATTATCTTAGCTAATGGGGACAGTAAGGCAATAGGATGATAATTGGATAATTCAGAAGAAGGGCCCCCTTTATGAAGGGGAATTATATGAGATATCTTCCAAACTAAGGGGATTTTCCTTTCTGAGATGGTTCTATTTATTAGAATAGATATTGGGTGATAGATAGCTTTTGCAGCAATTTGTAAGTATTCAGAAGGGAGTTGGTCAGCTGATGGGGTGCATGGTTTTAGTTTTAAGAGAAGCTTATATATGATAGAAGAAGATACAGGTTGGATTTGAAAGACATTAGTAGAGGCTGGTGAGGTATCATGTGAGGATGCAGTAGGTGTTGGTAGTGAGTTTGCTAGTGTTAGAATGGCTTCTGTAAAGTAGTTATTAAAGGCATCTGGGATCAGAGTAGAGGTATTAGTGTTAAATCCTGAGGGGGTAGGAGTAGTAGAATGTCCTGGTTTAAGAAGGTTATTTATACCTGACCAAAATTTTTGAGGGGTATTTTGTGTAGTTTGTTGAAGGTGAAGATAAAATTCCTTTTTGTCTCTAAGAGTGTCTTTCTTGGTAGTATTTCTTAACTGTTTGTAGAGGAGATGGTCAGATGGAGATTTGGTAGCTTTCCATTTGGCCCAGGTTTTATTTCTAAGGATCATTTTTTCTTTTGTTTGCTTAGTTAGCCAAGGGGCAGTTTTGGCTCTTATCCTAGTAGAGTGGAATGGAGCATGATAGTCAAGGATTTGCAGAAATTTTGTGTTAAAATAGGTAACTGCTTCATTAAGTTCGAGGTGTGATAAAGGTGACCAGTCACAAGCTTGTAATTCAGTAAGGAAGTTATCAGGGTTGAAAAATCTTTTTGAGCGGCATCTTTTAAGTTTATGTATATTAGGAATATTCAGTTTTTGTCTGATCACATATGTAAGTGTGTGATCACTAATACTATCAGGAAGTGTACCTGGAGTATAGTAACTGTGGGCGTTATTAATTAGAATCCAATCCAGAATTGTTTCTTTCTTATTTGGTTTATGTGTTCTAGTTGTAGTTGTTATTAATTGAGAGTAACCATGGAGATTAATATGGTTAGTAGGTTTCTGGGCTGCACAGGTTTTCCAATCAATGTTGAAATCACCAAGTATTATGGTTTCTTGGGGTAGTTGGCTGGACAGAGAACTAAGTAGGCTTTCTAGTGTTTGGGTATTATTGCCAGGGGGAAGGTACATACAAATTACATAGATTGCTTTATTGTTGTTTATTTGTAGCTTGATTGATAAAATTTCTGATTTTGGGCTTGTTAATGGAAGTTCCTTAAATTGGGTAATTTGTAGGTTTGATTTATAAATAATGGCTATACCGCCACCTTTCTTCTTTATACGGTCGTTTCTAAGTATGTTATAGCCAGGAGGGGTGATTTCCTGGTCTAGAGTAGAGGGTTTTAGCCATGTTTC
The DNA here is from genome assembly GCF_019279795.1 of Protopterus annectens. Lineage (NCBI taxonomy): Eukaryota > Metazoa > Chordata > Ceratodontiformes > Protopteridae > Protopterus > Protopterus annectens. Next base: position 1,881,263,046 of record NC_056733.1, on the reverse strand, counting down.
TGTTACACATAATATATCAAATGAATGCAAACTAGCCATTGAATTATTTTTCTCTTCTATGTTGCAGCCACTCTGCAGTCCACTATAACACAGAATGGAAGTGAAAATAATAGGGGTCCTTTATTTTACACAATTTACGTGCATAAAATTTAAACGTTTACATTTTTTACAGCCATAAAACAAATCTCATACAAATATTCCTCCCACTCCCTTTCCCACAACAATATTCTTATCTTACTTAATATTTCTGCTAAACTTATTAAACAATAATTCTTACAGTATAGCCCCCATTCATTTCAAATTACTCTAAAAAATTATCCATATTACCAACAATTTTTTACCTGCAACACCATAATCATACAAAATGATATCCATATTTAAATGATCTTCTTGTATTATGTTTCACAATAATAAAACTTGATTTTTTCCATAACTTTTTTGCTCTTTTACATTATAAAAACATGTTCAGTTGTCGCTACTTCCTTACAAAATTAGACATAACATTTGCTATTTTATACCACATATTACCTTTAAAAGGTAACCTTTTTAAACACAAGCTCCGCACAAAATCTTGACACTACTGTATATTGGAAAACCTCTACTGTTATCTTTAATAGCTTCTGTAACATTCCTATTTGATCCATCCCAAGGATTTACACCATAACGTCTCATATTAATATCCTTATAGCATTTTTCTTATGCATATTAATATTTATATTAGCAAGACCCCACTTTTTTATTTTATTCTCATATTCTATAATTTTTCTTTTTTACAATATTTTTCCTGTTAAATCTTCCTTCAGTCTTCCACCATTCTCCATATTTACCTTTAAAAAACCAGACTTATATTATTTTTATCCTTTTCAACTAACATTTTAAATAAATTTATAGAAGCCCCATATACAATTGGGTTAATAACACACTGGCCACCATCTTTCTGATTCATATATAAAATAACTGTCCTTGCTGGATTTAATCTACTAACCCAGAAACAAAATACATTGCTTGCAGTGACTCTTTTTCTGTTATACTTAGAATCATATACTCCTTAGCCAAGTAGCCTATTTTACACAAGATAACTGAATTCATCATATATAGCTTTTTCTTATATGACAGTCTAAATACTTTCTATAATCTCTTGATGCTAATAACATTTTCCAATTAAACCTTTGCATTGATCATTAATAATTTTTTTCTTTCTTTCCAAATTTAAGACCTAACATATTTACTTTTGTTTCTACAATTTACTGCCTTCTATATCCCCTACTTTACCTAATCCACAACTCTTTCATTATTTAATTCTGAACCTACTTCTTCCAAATAACTGCAAACACAACAAACCATTTTTCCATTCATCTTTTGTTCTTTACTATTATAATAACAACATAAACTCATTATGATAAAAATGTGCAATACTTACACATTCAGTTACAGAATAATTTCCCTCTAACATACTTTTCAACACCTTAATTGGGTCTGCATTCATAACTAATGAAAACAATATCCCACTCATAGGACACTCTTGCCTCAAACCTGTATTTATACTATTCTAGAACCAACCAATAACTAAAATCCCCGGTTTAGCATTCTTATATACTGATAGTTATACCTTCAAATCCTCACATTCACACCATTTTCTTTTAAAGTACACCATAAATTATCATAATGTACACAGTCAAATTACTTTTAATGTAACCTATTAATAACTGCATCATTATTCCTATTTAAAATATCATCTACCATCTCTCTTACATCCATTAATAGATCTTGACTCTTTTATGCTTAACAACAAAAATTCCCTCCACCAGTATTTCATCAATAACTTTATTAAATCTAACTTGCAGTATTTTCAAGAAACTCTTATAGTCCATATTATTTAGTTTTATTGGCCTCTATTTCCTTAAGTCATTCCTTTCTCATTTCTTTTTGTAAAAAAATGTAATAACTCCTTTGAAAAATATCCTTATCTACAATACCTTTGTGCAATCATTCATTAAACAAATTAAGTAACACCTTTTTGTTGTTCTTTTAACATTTTATAAAATTCATACCTGTACCACCACACCAGATAAAGACTCAACATTATGTTTATTTAGTACCATGTTAATTTCCTCCAGTGGAGTTACTCTCATTAAACCATTATTAGATGCCTTATAAAATGTCTTAATACCCTAGTTAGTCTCAATATTTTACCTGATTTATAAACTTCTTTTCATACAACTCTGTTGTATACCCTTTTAATTCCTCAAAATAATCCCTTCCCATTTTTTATCTCATCTGTACTACCTAAGACACTTGTAACCCTTTTATCCAAAATAGAGAAACTTTCTCTTTTTAACATTTAACCAGTACTTTTGCTTAAATAACACAGTACTCATTTTTATTTTCCAAAAAACTTATTTTTAAACATAAAAAACTTACCTAAATTATATTCCAATCTACTAACCCCTTTATTATATTTTCATACTTTACTTTGTCTTGTTTTCTTTTATCCATTTACAACTCTAAGAAACTCTTTATTTTTATATTTTGCTTTAAACACAATCCACCATTTTGTCCATGACACAAAAAAATCTATGTGTTTCATGCTCACTCCAACATATATCACTTTCACTTTCCAGAATGCCACTATTAATACTTTTCTTTAGTAATCTCTTAATCCCTTTCCCTTATACTATAACTTCAATATTTTTACCACATTTAATTAAAATACTTCTATGATCAGAAAAAAAATTAACACTTTTACCACCTTTATTTACTATTAATGAAATGGGTAACATAAAAGGTCAATATCTATATACAAAATGTCAGTTTTATATGTCCACCCATCTATATGCCATAACTTTAAATTTCCACATTCCATAACTTCTTTAAGATTTCTATCACCTACCCTCCCTTTTTTGCCTAAACTTAACAAACAACTGAAATGTCTCATTAAAATTATTTTCATATTCATATTTTTGCCCAAACGTAACCAACAACTGAAATCTCTCATTAAAATTATTTTCATATTTACTATCACATTCCATTTCGATAATTCAAACTCTTCTCTCTTTTATTGATGTAAAAGTATAAATTCCTATTACATCCAAAGCTTCCTAGCCTCTTCTAGCATCTACAACCGTAGCCCTTCCTGCTTTTTCAGTGCAAACATCTAAAATGTTTTATCCTCTCCAGACATTCATACCAAATCTGAACATTTTTCTCTAACAAAATTCCATACTGCACTTCCTTGCAATAATATATCTACCTGACTTTTTTCATCTTCTACAATAAATCTTGTATCTTGTAAATAAACAATTTCTGCCTCAAATTATTTACACTATTGTAATATTGTGATCCTCCTCCCTATGTTAACCTAGCTATTGGCATTAACTCATAGAAATCTACACTTATCCTTTTCCTTTCTTTTTTATATTGGGTGAAATCTTTTTATTTATTTCTTACTATTATCCTTATACCTACAGTATCAAATTTATGTTCCTAACTTGTTTAACATTACCTTCGCAAACATCTGACTTGCAACTCTCAAAATTTCTTTTTCATTACCTATACTCTCAGTACAAGCCCTCAATCTTCCTGATATGCTACATTACTTTATGTACCCGTCTTTTGACTGCCTTTATCTTTCTTATTCATAACATGTTCTGTTTTTCCCTCACTGCATCTCTAACTTTATAATCTGTATAACCTGTCTTCTTCATTACTTTCTACATTACTTTCTTTTTCCTTCTACAATAAAAAATATGCCATTCCCCTTTACATATTCTACATTTTTTTACATTTATTCATCACACTGCCTTTCTCTCCACAATGATTGTGACTGATTTTAGGGCATTAATTCATCAAATGATCAAAGTCACCACAAAAAAGCATGCCTTTGGCTGACCCATATATCTAATAGAACCCTACATCCCATCAATATATATGACACTTAACTGATGTATCACAACATTTTTTTCATATTTTAAAATAACATCCTGCTCCCCTTCGCCCATTCTAAATGCCTTTTTCATCTTTTGTTTTTACATTATCATGAACTGAATTACACATTAATACAACCATTTTTAATATCTCTTAACTCAATTTAATCTGTTCAGAAAAAATAAGATCATTCTATGCATAACATCTTTTTTGTTTCTTTTCACAAAGAAACAAACATCTGCTGATTAGTTATTCTCAAAGGTTATATCATAGAAATGTTATTTTCTTAAATGAATCAGTGATTTAATGCCCTTTGCCTCAAACTCTAAAGATAAAACTAAACTGTCTCATGCATATCTATTAACAGGCTTTTCTTTCTTTCTTTTCCTTATCACAGATCTTTTTTTTTTCTTTCTTATAATGTTTCCTATACCTTCTTCCTTCCTACCAATTTTTTGTATGATTTTCTCACTTGTTTCCTTTCATCACTTTATCCATTTATTCTAGTCTTTAATTTTTCTCCAAATTACTCATCCTCAGTTTCACACACTTTATCCATCATCTCAGACCACAAACATTTTATCCCTTTCCTAGTTGCTCTTTATTCATTAAAGCAACAAGTTTCTCATCAGGTAATCTTCCGAACTTCACCTCAGCTACCATGACCTCCTCAAATTCACATAATTTTAAGTAAGCTAATTCCTGACTATTTGTAACATCCACTGAATCTTCTTCATTCATTAAATGTCTGTCAGAACATGCTCCTACAGCAGTGCAACAACTGTCTTCATTACTCTCTCTGTTTTTTCTGGCTACTTACACACCAGAAATGGAAAAAAGGAAAGTGTGCTCGCAAAACAGCTTCTACTCAATAAGGAAAAGAGTAGGGGTCCTTTATCTACAGTATTTACAATATACACATATTATATACCCTTTACAATTATTTCCATCCTTTTACACTTATTTTCCATCATTTGCATAACTTTATGCATACATTTCATTCTCTTTATTTCCATTCATTGTCTGACCCTGCCCATTTAACACAACCATAATCTTACTTTTTTTCAATATCTCTGCCAATATCTATTTCCTATTAACTTTTAAAGCATTTAACTTTTTGTTCCATATAGTCTATATTATATATAACATATTTCTATTTTCTGTACAAATTTCCATCTTTTATTACTGTAATATACATATTCCAGCATATCCATATTTATACCCTCAATTTTCTTAACAACCTCCAAAAAATGTTCACATAGTTTCCCATAATTTCTTTACCCTTTTACATCTTAACAAAACATGTTCTGTTGTTTCAGCTTCAACACAGTAATTGCATATTCTTTTTTTTTTCTTTTTTATATGGCATATACAGTTTCAGTGGCATTTTTTATTGGTTCATAGGTGAGTACTAGGCTAATGGCCCTGGAGCCAACACAAGCGTAGCCTAAGAATATTCTCAGTCATCCTTTTTCTGGACATTAGTTCCTTGTGCCCCCATTGAGCAAGGCTGTTGAAGTGATCCCTGAGGTGGATTTTCTGTTACCCATCCCCTTGTCAAGATTTTTCTGAAGAGGGCTAGTGAAGTGCTCTGCTTGACATGAATAGGGAGTTTATTCCAGAGTATGGGAAATCTCTGTGTTAGGAACCTGTCCTTCCATCAGGTTCTGTTTATTGTGGTGATGAGATTGAGGTCTTTGGAGCATGTGATGCAGAGGGATTGAGACGTTTTCAGATGAAGCATGTCTAGCAACACTGGGTCAGACATGGCTTTGTATGTTAAGCAGAGATTGCCTCTAAGTAGGCGATATGAGACAGAGTATAGCTGGAGTTTTTTGCATCTGTCTGCATAGGGTATGTGTTTGAGTCCTAGGATCCTCTTTGTGAGGAATTTTTGTGGCCTCTCCAGTTGTTGCAGGTGTCTGATGAGATGCATGCTGAATGGGGCATTGTATTCTATAATGGGTCTAATGAGGGAAGAGCAGAGAGGGATTATGACTTCTTTTTTTCCTGGATGAGAAACCTTTTGTAAGGAAGTGTGCCACATAGAAGGATTTTCAAACTACTGTGGCAATATGGTTGTCAAAGGAGAGGTTGCTATCAACCTATGACCCTAGATCTCTTATCACACCTTGGGAGTTGAGAGAGCTACTGTTGATGTGGTAGTGCATGGGCACCGTGTTTTTCCCAATGGGGATGATGATGCACTTTTTAGCATTGAGCTTAAGACCATGGTTCTGTCACCATTTATTGGTGTCCATGAGGTCTTTTTGTAGGATGTCTATATCAGTGTGAGAATCAGTAATAGCTCCCAGTTTGCAGTCATTTGCAGATTTGGTTAACCAGAGTCCCATTGTTGTTGGCCTGAACTTCAGAGAAGTAAATGCCAAACAGTAGAGGACTCAAGACAGATCCATGTGGGAAACATTGGAGAGGGAAGAAAGTCTCTACATTCTACATATTTCTTACACCACTCTAATCTCATTTTATGACCTTTATTTCTTCCCTTTCCAATGTTTCCCATTTATAAACACAATAATACTTAGTCATTATGTTTAAATACCATACTTTTCTATTATCTTCTGTCACTTTTCTTTATTTTCCATAATATTATTTTCTTTATACTCTTTTATTTCCCGGTTCATACATCTTTTTTCTCTTTTAAATTTACTCATCATATATCATATTCTTTCTTTCATTATTAGACTTATTAATGACCTGTTTTCTTCTTTTATCCATGTCAACAATAGGTGTAATGAGGCTGCAGAAACCATTGGATTTATTAAACTAAACTATCATTCTTTTTCTTTAACATTATATACACCTCTTTTTACTGGGTTTAGTCTGGATTCCCATATAAATGAAAACACAATAAACATTATTTTTTTTAGCATTTTATAAGAATAATAAACATGTTTCCTAAATATGCAATTTTCTCAGTAATATGGAATTTATTAAATACACTTTCTTTCTATATGACAACTTGTATGTTCTCCAAAATAAACATATATTCCTTATTTTAATATATCTTCCCATTGCTACATTTTAACTATCTCCTTTCCAAACTGTGTACCTCATATTTTGATTTTCTCCAAGTTAAACTGAATATTTCCTATTTTATCTATTATTCCTAAACCTTTACTTTTATCCCTAATTATACTCCTACCTGTAGCTCAAATATGCATTAAGTTGCCTAATGGCTACTTCCATCCATTCTTTGTTCTTTGTTATTAAAACAATAACATCTGCATAAGAGAATATAACTGGTATTTTAATCCCTTCTGTAGTCCTATATTCTGGTACTTTTAATGCTGTATTTATTTTATTAACTACTGCATTCATAACCAATTCAAATAAAACGCTACTCATGGGACATCTTTGTCTTATACCACTCTTTATATCTATTTTCTGACATAACCAGCCATTCACTATAACCTTTTATTTTTTCATACACTGTAACAAATGTTTTTAATATCTTCTTACTTATATTATTCCATTATGTCCCATAACATTTCATGTTGTCTCCTTTCAAATACTTTATTTAAATCACAAGCTAAGATTTTAACTTCTGTTTTCCTATTCATTATATCATTTACAATCTCTATTATTATCATTAATAGTGCTTGATTTCCTTTTCCTTTTTCCCAATATTATTTCTTCTAATATTTAATTTAATTTATTTTCTAATCTCTTTTCCATTTTCATACAAATCTTGTAATCAGAATTAGTTAATACTGCTGGTCTCCTATTTTTTAAGTCCTCTTTCTTTCCTTTTTCCATATAAATTTCATATCTCCAGCATATATCACTTCTTGTTCAAAACCTTTCTCTAACCATTCATTTAACAATTCCAATAAGTACTTCTGCCAATCTAACGTCTTTATACATATGATATTCTATCCCATCCAATTCTGTTGCCGATTCAATGTTTGCCGATTCAACATTTACTATTTTTAATACATTATTCACTTCTTTCATTGTTATTTCTTCTTTAAATTCTTCATTATCCTGTTTTGTTAACTTTTTACCTTTGCACTTTTCTTTTCTTTTTATCTTCTTTTCTTTAAATATTTTTCTGTATATTCTTTTATTGCATTCATTATTTCTTGTTGATTTCTCACAGTTTTTCCTATCTCATTGATAATTTCTCTTATTATTCTTTTGTTGTCTTTTAATATTCTTCTAAAATAATGTGCCACCTCTTCCTTTGTCCCTTGTAAGAAATACATTTATTTAAACAGCCTTCTTTTAATCCTTTATTGGTTCCTCTCATATATTTCTTTTTCTCTTTCTTGAAAAAAATCTTTTTCTTACTGAATTACTTATTTATGTTTCTTCTTTATTTGTTTTCTTTTTGATTTTTTTCATTCAAATAAACAGCTTTTATAGTAATCCTTAATATTTACACACCAAAACATTGATTTTTAAACTTCTGCCATACCTATATGATGTTTCCATAATTGCCTGACCATTCCTATACCTTCCTCATCTAAATCTTTTTTCATTTAAAATGTTATTGCCTTTACCTACTTTTATTTATCCATTTATTTCTTGAATCTCTATCCAAATTTCCAAATGATCTGAAAATCCTTGTAAATTTTATTCCTTCTTGTATAATTTTCAAACTTTCAAAAATAATAAAATAATCTGTCTCTGATCTTAAATGATTTCTTCTGCATGTCCACTATTTATTGTCTCATATATATATGTATATAAAACTTTTCACTTTTAATTATTTCTAACATCGTTTTAACATCACAGCTCTCTTTTTACCTTTTTCTTAGGTCACAATTAAAGTGCCCCACTAATATCAGATCCATGTTCATGCTTATATAATCTAGGATTTTTTAAACATCCCCACTCTTTCTTTCTTCATCACATATGCATAAACTTCCATAATTCTATAAACTTATTTTTTCTATCTCACATATGCAATAGTTTCCCTACTCATTATTAAGAAGGTAAAATCCAAAATTTCTATTGAACTTTTATATATTTCTACACCTGATCATGTTTCTTTTCCTATGTTCCAAATAACCTCACCTCCCTATAACTTTTCTACTTGTAATCTCTCCTCTTCTGTTAAAATTATTGTATCGTCTAATACAGTAATGTCCATATCAAGTGCTACATACCAATCTAACACCCGTAATCATTTCTTTACATTTTTATACCGTTCACTTTTGTTTAGATTCTCAGCTCTTCTTTTCTTGATGTTTACTTATTTTCTCCCTTTTTATTACCTGTTACCTTTTTATTTTCTTTCATACCAAAGACATTAAATTCTCTCTTCCTATCTTTTATCCTTTTCCCAATAGAATGGTTCCTTCCCTGTGCCACTCTTCAGCTCATCTTTTCTTCATCACTTGTTTGCACCATTACTTCATACCCTTTTTCTTCAATCTTTTACCTTTCTGCCTTCTCCTGTCTCAGTCTTATCTATCATTATTTGTTCTTCTTGTTCTTTTCTTCCTGTTCTGTTTCTTCCTTTATCTTTTGTGCAATATCTTGCTATCTACCTACTTTTTATTTATTTTCTTCTCTATTTTCCTTACAATCCATTCATAGATTAACTGTTTTTTCTTCACATTTAGTACATTTCACATCTTTTTGCATCATGACCAGGGTTGCCAGATGTCCCTATTTGGGCGGGACTGTACTGAGATCAGCAGCCTGATCCCGAGTCCCGCCCTGCCGGTTTAAATCCCGGCCAGCCTCCGCTTTTTTTTTTTTTTGATTGTCCCATATACATGGCATACGGGCCAATCAAAAATTGCTAAACACGGAGCTTCTTGTGTCCCGCATTAACCATGAGAAGCTCCGTGTTTAGCGATTTTTGATTGGCCCATATGCCGGTATACGGGCCAATCAAAAATCGCTAAACACGGAGCTACTTGTGTTGAATGCAGAACTGCAATGCATTAAACATGAGAAGCTCCGTGTTTAGTGCAGAGCATTAAAGACCTGTTTTTTTTTTTTTTTTGGTCTTCACTTGCCGTGAGAGACCTTCTTTTTTTTTGTCCCTACCTGGGGGGCTGGAAATCTGGCAACCCTGATCATGACCCACTTTGGCAAAAATATAACATTTCATTTTGTCACAATTATTGATAAATTGATCACTTTTTCCACACAAAAAAAGTTTTTATTGCCATCAATAATTCATAGTGCATTTATTTCTATCTCCATTAATTATACTTGGAACATGCACTGTATTTTTTTCATTTTGCATTTTTAGTACAACACCACATTCCTAACCCCCAGTCCATAAACCTCTATTACCATATTTTGTAATGTCCATCTCTTCTTTACATGCAGTCTGTAAACACTCTTTTAGTTTCTATTTTATTATGTCAGTTCACAGCTGAAATACATTTTCATTTTATCTCTCTATTAAATGCATGAAAGCATACAGGTTCCATGGGTTGTATTTTTTCTTTAACTCAATTTGTCTCCAAAACATCTCCATATAGTTTCCCAATTCAAATGTAATGTCACAAAAAACATCTTTATTAATATGAATAAATGCTCTTACCTTTTTTGGTGAAATACCCAATGATGCCATTATGTTATCCCAAATATACCAATCTAGCTCTTTTTCTTCTTTACAACTTCTTTCTTCTTCTTTCGGCTTTTTTTTTCGGTTAGGGTCGCCTGGCGATCATCACTGTCCTTGTCCGGATTTTGGGGGTTTTTTGTGTTTTTGTTGCCAGCCCAGCCCCCCCCCTTCCACAGACAGAAGGCACAACACACACACACACACTTAGAGTGTCCAATCCACCAATCCACCTGCAGCATGTTGGAGGGTGGGAGGAGAGAGGACCCCCGCCGGACCCACAGGGGGGACATGCAGACTCAGAGGACATGCAGAGAGAAGCAAGAAGACCCAAGGAAGGAGATCGACAGGAGAACCAGCAATGCTAACCACTGCACCACCGTGGCCGCCCTTTTTCTTCTTTACAACTAATTCTACTTAAATGTTTCTTTTTTCTTGATTCTGTCTTCTTCTCTTTTTTTCTCCCTTCTCCCTATGTACAGGCACCTTCCCTGTAAGCTCATATACCTCCATATTATCAACATCTTCCTTCTGCAAAAGTGCAACTGCCTTCACAGTAGACAGAAGCTTTGGTCACTCTTACTCTCTCCTTTCCTCTGCAAACTTCTCATTATGACGAAATAACTCCTCTGTAACGTTTATGTCATTATGATGAAATAACTCCTCTGTAACGTTTATGTCATTATGATGAAATAACTCCTCTGTAACATTTGTGTCATTATGATGAAATAACTCCTCTGTAACGTTTATGTCATTATGATGAAATAACTCCTCTGTAACGTTTATGTCATTATGATGAAATAACTCCTCTGTAACGTTTGTGTCATTATGATGAAATAACTCCTCTGTAACGTTTGTGTCATTATGATGAAATAACTCCTCTGTAACGTTTATGTCATTATGACAAAATAACTCCTCTGTAACGTTTGTGTCATTATGACGAAATAACTCCTCTGTAACGTTTATGTCATTATGATGAAATAACTCCTCTGTAACGTTTGTGTCATTATGACGAAATAACTCCTCTGTAACGTTTATGTCATTATGATGAAATAACTCCTCTGTAACGTTTGTGTCATTATGATGAAATAACTCCTCTGTAACGTTTATGTCATTATGATGAAATAACTCCTCTGTAACGTTTGTGTCATTATGATGAAATAACGCCTCTGTAACGTTTGTGTCATTATGATGAAATAACTCCTCTGTAACGTTTATGTCATTATGATGAAATAACTCCTCTGTAACATTTGTGTCCACCATTCTTCTCACTGTTTCTCTGAACCGCCAGTGTACCCAGACTGGAGGCAGGAAGTGCACCAACAAACAGCGTTTGCAATCAAAAAAAAGTGTAGGTGAATTTCCTCAATGCCCTGGCCAAATTTCACCTTGTAGTATAAATGCCACCTTTGCTACTAGCCTAGTCACACTAATCTAGCCAACAAAGGAAAAAAATAAATAAAAATAAAAAGAAGAGCTTTGTATTTACTTATTCATTTATTTGTTTTTGTTTGTTTGTTTTCAACTCTGGCAGAACTTTTCTTTTGCTCTTTAACTTGTGCTGAGGAGGTTGCCAAGTCAGTGAACTGCACAGGGTTCCAAATAACCTACATATGAGTCTGAAATATAAACAAATTGTAAGAAGGAAAGCAGAATGACATTTTGGAAGCATAAAAGTGCTGCTGCAAATATATTTTGTGTATTGATTTGTGAAAAGCTTTAAGGAAAATGGATGTGCCACCTTTTAGGAGATGAAGTGGTAGACGCATTATTTTCAGAGACTTACCTAGTGAAAAGACAAAGACATTTACACCATTAGTCGTTTAGTAAGATAATTATTGCAGCTGGCCTGTTGCATTCTGGACCACATGTCGAATGCCTTCTGCATTGCAAGAATGAGCTCACTCATTATGGTTTGTCTAACCAACTTTCTTAGTCTAGACTGTCTCTGTGTTTACTTGTTTAGCAAAGATTTCGGCAATAAATTTTGATGACATTTAAAATATGTTTCATATTGTAAATACTAGATATTCATATAGAAGAGAGTGGTATATAGAACTTCCAGATAAAATATTACTCAAATGTAATTTAGCAGAAGCATTGGATATTTTAATAGATGGGGAAATGAACAATAAAAGATGATTTTCATGTAGCAATATCTAGAAAATACAGCAGAGGGAGACAAAGGATAAAACAAGACCTTATAGCAAACCCTGTAAACTGAACACATTTTGTCAAGTTATATGCATTGGCTTCTAGCATGTATTGCTCATGTGTATTGCTCTTCACTAAAATGACTGAAATTATGGTCCACAGATTTGCTACTTAGAGCTACCCTGTGCTATTTCTTGTGTATCATGTAGTTATATGCTGTTTAAATAAGCATCTAAGGATCTTTTAGCGTTGCTTTCTATTAGTTGTGCTCCAGTTCCATGGTCAGATAAATATGCAAGTTTACAAAACTCTCAGGCAGATTTTATTTAATTATTTATTGATTCTTTCAGCCAACAGAGTAGTTAAAGCATATGCAATGTAGGCCTAAATCTCTAAAACAGTTATTTACATAACAGCAGAACATGCATGAAGTTGAATTACAAATTCTAGGCTTGACCTTTGGTTGTAAAATAAAGAAGCTAGATGAAAACTAGCTTATGATGTACAATAAGTTAAATATTGTTTTCATGAGCGAAGAGTAAATAGAAGAGAACCAGTGGCATCTGAGTGGAGGAGGTAAATCCAGTTGATGAAGGACTGAGATGTTTTGGTTATGAGTCCCATCTTTGTTGCATATATTTCACTCATAGCTTGTTGCAATAACTACAAATCTCTTCTGACAGGTAAAACACTTATGACATCAGCTGGGCATCCCATTCTTACCAGCAATACAACTACGGACAGAACGGATACTTCATATAACAGTTGCTGACAGACATTATACACATTCAGTCCAAGCTATAAAATTATACATTTATATGAATTTTATGGAAAACATTTGCAGTTAATGCTTCAATAAAATAGCTATAATTCCTAGCCAACTATTATCTGTTTCATACAAACATATATAATCATGATCCATTTGTACTTAGTCCAGATGAGCCCTTGTCTTCAAACCAATGTTTACTAACATTATCTACATACTGGTTAGTGGCAGCATTATACAGTTCTGTGTGTGTTTGTACATGTGTGTGAGTGAGTCCATGTGTCTGTGTTTGTGTGTGTGTGGGGGTGTGTTTGCATGTATGCTTTTTGAACAATACTGTATATAAGAGCAAATGTTATCATTTGCTAATTCATTTTCAAGATGTTGTGTAAATCTGGCAGTTCATCAGGCAGAAATTTGTTAGAATCTGTTTTCTGGTGGGCAAGTCACACAACCTCGGGAGAATTTCGAATGTCATTTTATATGAACAGAGGGACTGGGATGGGAGTATGAATGAGGGTTTGAGGGTTATGTTTAAGGTAAGGGTTAGGTAAGGGGATACTTCAATTGGTTTGTGTTTGTGTGTATGAGTGCTTATAAGTTAAGGTTAGAAAAGGGGATAAGTAAGTTGATATGTTTAATGGTGATTGTGTGTGAGTCTGTGTGTGTGAGTGTATGCGTCTGTGTACGTGTGTGCACTTTAAAGAGGTAGCTACAAAGTCTGGGTTCAGACAAAACAGCAAATGCAGCACAGATAAAAGTATTAGATGTAATTTTTTAATAGTTTTGAGCTCTGATGAAGAAGTTTATATTCACACTAAAACATACTTAATACAAATCTTATTTGTATGACCTATCTTTTGGATTCATATGCTAAATATTTCACTTTTTGGCTCTATCTCCTAAGTCATGAAAACAAGATAAACATATTGAATGTAACCAAGGTCCTTTGACTTCAGTGCAGCATTATTTTTCAGCATTTTACATAGCCAATATAAAATGTATTCTTGGTCTGAAGAACAAAGAGATTGTGATACAAAGAACAACAGCAAATATCACATGTATAATATAAATAATGCCAATCATGTCAGTTAGGATCTGCAGTACTTTTTGGGCTAAACTAAATCAAATACCATCTGTTTTTAATAAATCTAACCAGGGATATCAACAGTTTTCTCAGGATATTTTGTTCATATGAAATAATTAAAAAACACAGTGATTTTTCCCCCCCAGGAAAAAAAATGCATAACTTCCATTTAGGATAAAAGAAAATGAATGGATTTAAAACCTGGCAGTGAAAACACACATTAGATAATCTAATGTAATAGTTGTGCTTGAAATTCTGGGTCAGATTATTGAGTATGAATTGATTTCCAAGCCTGAAATGCAACTTGCACCTGTTATGAATATTTTCAATACAGAATTCAGTCCAGAATCTTATCATACCCTTTTGTGACATTATCTCCTGAAAGAAATGTTGAGATTTTTGAAGTAAATCATTTAATAAAACAGTACAAAATTCCTTTAAAGTGAAAAACCCTTGGGATGTTTAGGTAAAATAGCTAGGGAGCCATTCATTTTCCTTTTTTGTTGTTGTAGTCATTCCTTTAAGAACTGCCAAGAATTTCTCTTATGCCACAATACAGTTACCTAACATTTTGTCTGTGAAGTAAAGGGAATGTGCAAAGATTGTCCCCTGAAATAAGTTTTGTTTTAATATACATATGAATCTCATCCAGAAAACTGTTTCCACTGAAAAAGGATTCACATATTATTTTTTCAGTGGACTGACCTTTACTCAAACAGCTGCTTTATGAATCTTGGGTCAAATTGATAAAAGCTGATTAACTTACAAAGCTAACTTTAATAAAGAAATGCAATACAATACCTGCCATGTTTCAGGACTTTTGCCCTGAAATGTTTAGTTCCTGACACTGTCATATATATTATACTTAGAAAAATACTGAAATCCTGCAAGCGTATTAATTTTATATAGTGTCTGTCAAACATTTCAGGGCATATACAATTAGATTACAATGACAGTGCGATTACTTACACTGTGTAATTGCATTGATGATTTGAATTCAAAATGAATGAATTCAAAATGTTTGAAATTACTAATTCTATGACCTCCAGTTGAAGTGCTTTTGGAAACTAGAAAAGTCTACTGAAATCTGTTATACTGCTCACTTCAGTCTGTAACTCTCAGTGATATTATCTGCAAGATGCAAGTATGAAATTCTCTTAGTATCAATTGCCCAAAGCAAAATACACCAAGGAACACTCATTAGTGTTTTCCATAGCAGCACACTGCTGGTGGGATTTCTAAGTGTTTGCCAGTAGTGATACTGTTATTTTGGAAGATTTCTCCCTTCTTTGGGTTGGTGCAATCATATAGTTGGTATGGGCAGTTCTGAGGAAATTAAGGATGCCTTTCACCTACAAAAAAGCTTGCAGCTTACTTTTTCTCCAAACTGTGTTTCAAGCACAGCATTCTTATATTTGAGTGTTCACAGTAGAACCACTTTGAGTATGTAAGGGGTGTGTCTAGTTACTGGGATGTTATGATTGTTTATTGCCACATGATAAATATGCATATTGGGTTATGTGGGGTGCTCCATAAACATATTGTGTTATGGAGATAAAAAAAATGCACAATTTTTATTTCAGGGGAAAAACAGAAAAAACAGTGAAATTCAGATTAACAATGTGCATAGAGTATGACTAGTTCAGACTCAGAGTGGCTTGCCGCCAGTTGACATTGTGTTCCAAATCCAAAAAAACTTCCGTTTTGGTCAACTTACTTCTACCTCTACTAGACACAATAGAGCCATTAGCAAGGATTCCATTCTGGACTGGATAATAACTACAGCACAGAGAAAACTCACACCATGGGGTGCCCTTCTCGATACACTAAATGATCATCATCCCATGTTTGCTGACTATCAACTGGATAAAAATCCACTAGAAATATTAAATATAGAACAATGGAAAAAATGTCAAATTTTAATCAAGAAGCCTTTCTAGCTTCTCTGAAGCACAGTATTCGTGACCAGAGTCAATTTTCTACCTATAGATAAGCCCATCAAAAATAGCAATATCTTCCTCTCCATTCTAAACATAAAGACCCCTAAGAGAAGAAAAGAGAGTTAAAGCAAGTTAAGCCCTTTGGCTTATAATTCCTTCCGAAAAGAATTAGTAAACCGGTAAAACACAGGCAAACAAACAAAGTGCAAGCATGTAACAATCCCTCTCACCAACTGCCCCCCCCCCAAACTCTCTGAAATGATCTCAAGCACTAAGAATGTACATATTTGCAACCCATATGAATGAACTTAGAACAAGTCACTGAAAAGACTCCTCTTATGCTATAATACCTCTCTCTGTAATAAGGAGAAGATATCAGACAGGAAAGGGACTTTTCGGTGTAGGAATTGTACAGCATGTAAGTTCATTCATACGGGTTGCAAATATATACATCCTGGTATGAATTTTAAATTGGAGACAAATTTTTATGCTGATTGCAGGACATCTAATATAGTTTACTTTAGTTATTGTATTAAATGTCATGTTTTTTATTTTGGGATGAGTAATAGACAGCTAACAGAATTTTAGAACATCAAAGAGACATCAAAAATAGAAAAGAAACTAATGCTCTGGCTAAGCACGCCATTAATTATGAAATGGATCATCATTTTAGATTCTTAGTGCTTGAGATCATTTCAGAGAGTTTAAGGGGGGGGGGATTAGGAACCAGACTGAATCCGCTGAACAGAAGTGGATTCTATCTTTAAATGCTGATAAAGCACCTGGTTTAAATGAGTTAGTCTCTCTTAAACCTTTTCTGAAAGCCAGACCCTTGAAACACTGTAACTGGTATATAGGTTGTGTTTTTATGTACTGACACTTTAACCATTGTATGCTTAATTGCTGTGCTGATTGTTTTCTTGATGTGCTATTTAAATGACTCTGGTGTTCTTTAGTATTCAGTCTGAAGAAGCGGTAGGAATATACCGTGAAACTTACTTACTCTTTCACTTTTTGTTTTTTATTAAAGTTTTGTGGATTTTACCTGCAGCTGTGTCGGACTGGTACTTAATAATGTTTAAATCTGTATTGATGTGCATATGTAAATTGATAAATGCACAGATGCAGACTGCTTTCTTAAAGAAGAAATGCAGTTTATTTTTTTAATTAATGATTAAAAGTTGTAGCAGCTCCCTAGGCAGTAGGCCCTAGTCAGCTGCCTAGGTTGCCTAGTGCTGGATGCAGATCTGTCTACTACAGCAATAAAAATACTGCTTCTCAAACCGAAACTTTCAGGCCTAACAGCTGACTCCCTATCTAAGGAAATGTTTAAAACTTGTTGATGAATCAATAATCTGTCTAGCATGCATTCTCATTAACTTCTCTCCCATGATGTAGTAGGCCCCCTCCATTTGAGAACAATTTTTTTATTCTCTCATTGTGTAAAGCTGGAAGACCAACAGATCTGCCAAGCTTCAGGCCAGTTGTCTCTGTCTATCATCCTAGAAGGATATATTCATGTCTAATTTCTATGGTATCTCATAGATACCAACCTACTTTCACCCACACAGTATGGCTGCTGCTCTTAACACAGTACTTTTACCATCTTACGTGCTTTCCTTCTACTGTTAATCAAAGAAGAAATGAAGGTCATCTGTTCTCTATAATATTCATAGACCTATCTGCTGAACACAGTGGCTGATCTATGTCTTTCAGTAAGTAAATATAAGTATTTTAGCAGTTCTCTAGGTAATAGCATTCAGTGTAAAAAATGGCAAAGTGTCTTCTCCACCTGGTCAGAGCGTCCTTGTACCTGTGGCTATAAGATTTGGATTGTTTCCAAAGCCATCTGGAAATGCAAAGCTGATATAAGTATATTTTTCTTTGCACTTGCTTTAATTGTTTCAGTTATATTTAATAGTTTTGTGCTGCATTTATTAATTATCTGGTTGAATGTATCACTGTTTTTCAGACTACATAGTTAAAAACTCCATCTGCTTGTTATTGTATTGCTCTTAGGTTGTAATTTTGACAGTACTCTGCAAAAGCTGTTCTGAGTTTGCTAAAATATTTCTAAGTTTTGCAAAGATTTTTGTGTGTTGTGAATGTTTGTCAGGGTTAGTTAACTTATTTCCAAGGATTCTTGATATTGCAGGAAGCCTTACTTCTGTTCTGATATCTGTTTCCATTTTATTTTTCCCACCCACCAGCCAAACTGTTGTCGTATTCTTAAAACTAAGTTGCTTTTGAGTACCCCTCCTCTACTATAAATTTGACATTGGACCCTTCTCACAATCCAATCACATCAGTTCATTCTACTGAGTACAGTGAGATCATTTTGGAAGGCTTGCCCCTTAGTTTTTTAACCTTGAATTATATTCTGTTTCCTCTCTTACTACTTAACAAAAAATACATTTTGTTCAGCTCCTTTTACTGTATTTGTGTCTCTTCTTACTTTATTATTTTATTTTACTTTTGCTGCTTATTCTTAAAAGTGTTCAATTTCATTTATTCTGCTGCATTTACTGTTGCTTGTTAGTAGCCCAATTAAATTGTAATTGTTATTCTAAGCCTCTTAGTTTTGGTTTAAGGGCTTGGGCTTCAGGCCAGTTATTTTAAATTAAGAATGTTTGTAGTCTACATTCTTGGAAGAGGAGACAGTAGCCTATTCCCTTCTGAGATGGGAATTGCTGGTTGAAGACTTATTGTACCTGGTATTCTGAGTGTCTTTGTTCCGGTATAAGCACTTGGGTTCCAAACCAGTTATTTTATATTAGGAAGATTTGTGGTCTAAATTCTTGTGGCAAGAGAGGATAGCCTACACCCCCCTAAACTGGAAATTGCTGGCTGAAGGCCTGCTGTGTCTGTTATTCTGAGGTGTCTTAGTTCTGATTTAAGCAATTGGGCTCCAAAACTAGTTGTTTTACATTAGGGGGGGTTTGTGGTTTAGACTCTTGAGACAGGAGAGTATGGCCTACACCCTTCTAAGATGGGAACTGATGGTGAATTGCTGCTTTATTTTAACAGTTTTTTACTGTTGTGACTGTGATTTCATGCACTTTGAATTTCTAGTACTTCTGCATTTTATAGCACAGGCCAGATCAGACTTGCTGAATCTAGACTCTTTGGTATCACTTAAGCATTGAAACCACTCTTCGCTGAAATACTGAAAGATTCTGAGACATCCATTGCTTCCTACTAACTGTGCCTGTTTTTGATATTACATTGCACCTTTAATTTGTATTTGCATTCTAATGTCTGTTTAAATTGTCTGAACTGTTTTTGCCACATTTTACTATATACTGTACTAGTTCAGCTGTAGCATAGCCCAATTACAGGTTTTCTATTTCTGAGTCTGCTTTGTAACTTCTGAGCATCAGATTTGAGCCATCTTTGTTGGTGAAGGCCTTTCTGCACACTTGTTGGAGGAGAGTGCTGTCTGGGTCAAATCTATTTGAAAGTAATTGGGCTAGAGCTCAGACAAAGCATTCTTATTGGCTAGTTTGAGCTAAAAGGGTTATTCTTGTTTTATTTAAGCCCCGTGTTTGATCTTGTTTGTGTGTAGAGATCGTGCACTGCTGCCTAGTGGTGGTTACCGTTGGTGGTTATAGTAGATGCAAACATTAAATTTTCCCTTAGCACTTTGCTTGTGGTCCTCCAGAGGTTTTTCATGGCCTTTTTCTACTGTAAGCTGGAACACTAAGCTTAGCCTCAGAGGTACCAAACCACCTCTCACCTACTAGCCGTTCCTTAGTGTGACCTCTTTTCCTGACAATATAAATTTACCTAACACTATGGATGGATAATTTCTCACAGTTTCTCCATCCAGCTTGGTCAACATGGGCATCCCGAGGCAGTGTAGCAACTGCCTCATGTTCACTGACAACCCTCTACTCCTAATCCACACAAACTCAACATGTGAGAGATGCAACTATATTAAGAACCTTCAATCCATGCTCTCTCACACACCAGTCTGTACTTATGACAATGAGCTGGTTGGCAGGATGCATACCTCACTTCCTACTCCACCCAAACACACATCACACATACCTACATATGTGGAGGTTCTCACCAGAAACATACCTAAACACAAGAGACTTCCCAAACCCAAACATAAGCATGCCACACACAATACTTCCTCTGCAGAACACAACACACATAATAGCTCATACACCAGTGTCTCATATGTCAAGCCCTTAAGACAAAACACAAAACCAAACATATTAGTCATAGGTCATTCCATTGTAAGATACACAGATATCTCTCTCACCAGGCTGGATAAGGAAATGTCAGTCAGCTGTCTGTCAGGTGCTAGGATCTGCCATATCCCACATGCACTTAATTCTCTCAAAAACAAGCACTGTTATGACTCCATCATAGTCCATGTTGATATGAATGACTTGAGATGTACCTCTCTACACTATATGAAGAGAGACATGACTGAGCTCTCAGATTATGTGTCTCAGGCAGGTATGTCCCTAGCCTTGAGCAACATTTTACCTTCACCTAGGATGATGCCTCAGTTGCCTCAATACAAACAGAAAATGACTGACTTCAGTAATTGGCTTAGTTTCTGGTGTCATTCTAAGGGGATCCAGTATCTCTAGGCCTGGAATGACATGACTGACAGACCACAATGCTTTGCCAGAGATGGTCTTCATCTGTCATCCCTGGGATTTTGGCTACTGGCCAAGGCTCTTGCCACCCCCATAGTGCCCTTTTAGGCAGTGCCACAATTACAAAATTCCTGATGTAAAAACAACCTCAGGGTTGTGTTGCTAAATGCTAGGATTCTTAACATGAACCTGCAGTCACTGAAAGCAGTCCTCACCTTGGAAGATGCAGACATTTGTGCAGTCACAGAGACCTGGTTCAAGGCTGTGGAGAGCACCACAGCCATTCTGGGTTACACCTACTTCTACACGTTCAGACCACAAACTGAAGGCATAAAAACAAAAAGGAGGTGGGTGTATCTTATTCATTAAAGATAAATACACCTCCTGATTGGTTAAACAGTATGATTCCCTGGAGATACTTCAGGTGCAATTAACTGTTGATAGGACACATATTCAAGTCATTGTCAGCTACAGGAGCCCTCCAAGAATCAGGACACCCACTTTGCCTATTTGGATCTACCTGAGTCTATCAAGATACATCCACACACCATGATTTTGGGTGACTTTAACTACCCATCCATTGACTGGGTAAATTACTCATGCTGAAATTCACTTGCCCAAAGGTTCCTTAACTATGTTAACTCCAATGCCCTGGACCAGCTGGTTGACACCCCCACAAGAGGTGCCAGCATCCAGGATCTGGTGCTTACCAATATGGGGACCACTGTAGCATGCTCACTGTGAGGTCTTCCCTATTGAGATCTGACCACAAATCAGTATTATTCGAAGTAACTATCACACCTGCACCCCCATCCCAGCAGCAACAAAGCTAAAAAACATCTCCAAAGCAGTTTGTAACTTTGTATGGGATTGTATAAATAGCTTCACTGCACCCCCCCCCTCAGATGTAACTGGCAACTATGGTGAGTTCTACACCAGTGTTTTATACAAATGCCTGTATAACTGCAGTGATTCAGCTGTACCTGATAGACCCAAAACAAGCTCCTCAGGGAAGAGCAAACCTGCTTGGTGGACAACTGCCATTAACAGGCTTTACAATAAGAAGAAAAACTGGTGTCTAAGAGTAAGAGGGAGACAGTCCTAAACTGGAAACACCCCCTCCTCAGCTTAAATAAGCAAACAAGACTTCTTGTAAAGTCCTTCACAACAAACTATGAATCCAAATTAACTTCCTCAAATAAGGACAACCATAAGACTTTCTTTAGTTACATCCGTAGCCTAAAAGGAAAGGGCCTTACACAAACAAATGATTGTGCTGAACTGGTAGTTAATGATTCCACATATACTGAACCTGTGGACATAGCTAGCCTGTTGGCTGACAGGCTATGTGAAAACTTCACTCCCCCATCCCTGCCACATTTACCCCATGACATCCCTACCACCTGTCCCCTACCTGGTATCTGTAAAGAGCAGACCATAAACATCCTCTTTAAGGCCAAAAATACAGCATCTATGGGACCTGATAACATCCCAGGCTTTATCCTACATGAGCACTAACAAGAATTAGCAACACCACTGTGTACTCTTTTTAGTCATAGCCTAAGCACAGGTTTCATCCCAGTTGAATGGAAAATGGCCACTGTTATCCCATTGCACAAAGGTGGTGCTTCCACTAAACCTGGGAAGTATAGACCTATTAGCTTGACTAGCCTTATCTGCAAGGCCATGGAGCGAATCATCATGGACCTTTTCAACGAAGATATAGGTAATCTCCAAACACTTGACCCTACTCAGTCTGGATTTCTCAAAGGGAGCTCAAGTCTATTAAACCTGGCAGACTTCTTCGAGACAGTCACTAAGGCCCTGAACAAGGGGAAATCTGTGCATACAGCCTACCCAGACTTAGCCAAGGCTTTGACTCTATCCCCCACTCAGGCAACATTGGCAAACTCACCCAGCTAGGTATCAACCCATATATTGTTAGATGGGTCACTAACTAGCTCACTGATAGAAAACATATAGTCCAAATTGGGGAATGCACCTCCTGCAGCAGACTGGTAACCAGTGGTATTCCACAGGGATCAGTCCTGGGACCTCTGTTGTTTGGAATCTATTTCTCCGAAGTTCAAGAAAAACTAAATGTCTGTGGCTGACAACATTTTCTGATGACTACAAACTGAGAGCAGTCACAGAATCTCCAAATGATGCCAACATCCTTAAAGAGGGTCTTACACAAACAAATGATTGGTGCCAAAGTCATGGCCTTAAATTCAATGTAAAAAAATGTATCATCATTTCATTCAGGAAGACCGATGTTCCTGCTAACTACCAAATCAAGCATCACCCTACGTATGCACTCAGTGGTGACAGACCTAGGCACACAGGTTGATAGCAACCTTACCTTTGGTCACCACGTCTACACAGTGGTAAAAAGGGCATTCTGTATTGTTCATCTCATAAGTAAGGGCATTGCCTCTAGAAAAAAATAATTTGTAACCTCTCTGTACTCTTCCCTCATCAGGCCAATAATTGAGTACAATGCCCTTTTTGGTTTGTACCTTTCCAAGCACCTGCAGCTATTGGAGAAACCACAAAGGTTCCTCACAAGGAAAATCCAAGGTCTTCAGCATCTGTCCTATGTGGATCATCTGAAATCACTGTCACTTTATTATGTTTCATACAGACTACTCAGAGGCAATCTCTTCCTTGCATATAAGGTAATCTCTGACCCTGCTTTATTGGAAATGCTGCATATCCACAAGTCAAATGGTGCATGGGTTACTCGCTTTAAAGACCTTAACCTGTAATTGCCATTAATAGAACCTGCAGGAGGGAAATAGATTTGTCTCCCAGAGATTAGCACATCTTTGGAACAGACTCCCACTTCATGTCAAGCAGAGCACCTCACTGGCCCTCTTCAAACACAATTTGGACAATTGGATGGATAAAAATGAATTCACCCTGGGGGTTCCACTTGTGTCCCTCTTAGACAGGGGCAGTAGGTGCTGGTCACGGAAATAAGGGTAGAATTTAGCTAGGCTTATAAGGGCCATATGGCCATTAACATAGTAACTTCTTATAATTCTTATGATTTCTATGATACCTACCTACCATATCAGAACTCTATTGTTTGATTTATCAACAAACTATATTGGCATTATGTCAGGCAACCCTTATGCAATATATTGATGAATCCACCTTTAAATGTTATGCACTACATATATATATATATATATATATATATATATATATATATATATATATATATATATATATAAAATTGCAAGCTGTGACGTTAACAATCTGGTAAGTCTACGAAAATTAGCCAGACAAATTTCAAGAATGACTTAACCCACAAAAAGCAAAACCAAGGCTCTTCACTCTTAAGTTCCTTTCTAACTCTAAAGGCACCTTCATTGTTACTTTCTCACAGAACATCCAAATACATTTAGTGAACAATACCAAACTGATTGGAGTCAATATAGATGAATGTCTTAAATCACACCCATGCTTAGTCTGCCATAAAAAATACATCAAAAACAAGAACTCTAATACCATGTAAGGTCCTATCTCACTGAACAAGTTTGCCTAGCTACAGCATCTTTCTACTTGCTACCAATCTTTCTGTATTCCTCCTCCATTTTCACAAACTTACACTCAGCTCAGATTGTCAAGTTATAACAATGCTATGCCAAAACATCAACATAGATTCATAGGTGGTTACTAGACTATTTGCCCAAGATCCATTTTAAGCCTAGCCAAACTTATGGAAAATGTACCAAAATATTGCTGACATATCAATAACCCAAGGAATTTTACACTTACAATTTAGGCTTGTAAACATCAAGCTTTCACAGGCTGCCCCTCTCTGTTAGGGACAAAGGTGCTAAATCATGGGTAAGTTTGCAATGTCTCATCTATGGGTCCATGTTACATTGCATTAGGGATGAACATTGTTTCACATACATCAGAAGTCTGTTCCAGAGAAGGGGTAATCTTTTGAGACACATACTTGTCCCTCCAACTTGCCCTGTTAATGTCATAGCAGAGGTTTAGGTTCTTAGAATGGATATTTCTGATGCTATTTGTTTTGTGGATGTGTGAGAAATCCTCCCCACCATATCGGCATTCATTTCCTTATTGGCCTTTCTGAATATCAGTATGAAAAAGAATTCTGTTACACATTTAGTCCTTCTTTTGCTGTTGAGGTGCTTGCTTCAGCATTTTGTGCATTTGTGTGTGGTGCAGTATAGGTTGCTATATGTTTTTAAAAGAAGAAAAGCTTCTTTTTTTTGGTTTTGCTCCTCAACAAATAGGTGAGGAGTGCTAATAGGGAATGGCACTGGGATGAAAATGAGCCAGCTACAGCTCTGTCTATCAGATAAAGGCCCACCCTTAAACTCAATCCTCCAGTGGAATACTCCATCCAGAGGTCTGTGACACAAAAATAAACACATTGCCTGTATGGTAAAATCAATACTGTATATGTGATTCTAAATATGCTCAATAGCTTTCCAGGTATGATGTTAACATGGCTATGGTTTTCAAGGATTTTTATTTCTGTTGACACATTTTTCTATTTCAGAGGATTCTCACTCTTGTTTTTAACGTAATCGCTCAATGTTGCTTTATTACCACAACTGGGCTGCCTTATTCGACCTAATCATATTTTTTAATTTTTCTGATACTGTCTTTGATGCAAGGTTTCTTGAACCTGCTGAATACTATAAGATGTTCTTATTGTGAATTATACTTATGTTGGAGTACCATCAGGGTGGATTGTTTATTGCTATTGTAAGTGAAAGTTGAAACGTCACCATAGAATCTTATAAAGTTAGTACATTTGAAAATCTTACATTCCAAGAAACTGGTTTTATGTGGAGTTCCTCAGAAAGCCTAACTTCATTTAGGAATGTTAGCATGGTATCCCACAACTTAAGTAGGTTTACTATCAAAATGTCAAGCTGACTTACCTCAACCAGTCACATCCCCGACCCGACAATGAAAAAGAACTGCAAAGATTACTTAGAATGTTAATTCCTTCGAAGGCAAGAAATTGACATTCGAACACTCACCATCCTGAAAAAAACATCCGCTAGAGGAAGAAAATGTCCTACCATTTTGAAGGGGGGCAAGCCCCCCTGCACCCCCTACTATTTATATATATTCTAACTCCAAGATCACACTACAGTGAGGAAAAGGGTAATTTTCCTGATCCCCACTGTAGTGCGATACCCTTCAAAACACTGACACTCCAAATTGTGAACAGAATCTCTGTATTGATGTTTCACAGATCAACAGGAATTGTGTTCGCGCTTTTGCCTCTCTGCCATTCCGTGTTCATCCTTCTAACTGTCAAGGTAAGTCACCTCAACATTTTGATTGTAAGCTGCTTAAGTAAACAAACAAAGGATCAGTTTTTCAAAATAGTATGTTAGGGTTTTAACACTGAGCAGCAAATTTTCACTATGCTCTTATACTCTTCCCCTTCTGAAAAAGTTCAAAGATTTCACACTATCTGTGAAGTGCAGCTTCTGTTTTCTGCTTATTAATATTCACAATGTGGGCCTTTATCCAGTGAGCTGATTTTATAGACAGGTTATTGTCAGACTCACCATATTAATCTGTTTTAATTAAGGAGGTATTGTTCCTTAAAACACTAAAATAATGCAAACGTCAGATGTCCCCTCCTCCAATTCTTCCATCATGGTCCAATTATATTATAATGATGGTAATTTCTGATTTCCTTGGAAGTACCTTATGTCGACTTTGAGATCTATGTCAATGTTCAGCACGGTTCTGTCAACAACTGAGGTGGCAACATTATTGCAATACCTCTTACAAATGCCTCATTATCCCCAATTTCTAATTTCCCTAACATGGTAATAATATTTGTGAAAAAGGATGAGTTGTCCACAGTGTGACCATAAAGGGTTCCATATAACAATACTCTATGGGTGGGGTAAGAAATTTCCTTATAACTCACCCTACTTGTCCATCTGCTTTCTGTGGTAGTAGCTTCCATCCTAGTTTGTGGTGAACCAGATTGAACCACCCATATAGAACTACTGAAAAACAATTTAGTAAATGCCTTTATCTCAGATTATCTTTACATCTGGAATGATTCCTTCTTACCTTTACCTCCAGAAGCACTGCAACATAATCTTTATGTTGCTTTAAATTCCTTAAAACTCTGAGCATATTTAATGGCATGGTATGTCCCTTCACATTTCATTTAACACATCTAAGTACCATGCACTAAATAAGAGAAACAATTTGACAAGCAGCAATGCATGTGACAAAACTGTCCATTAATGGTCTCATTTTCATTTGTGCACTGTTGCATTTGACTCCATTCCACAGAGTAAATATTTGCCAGGTTATGTGTAAACTGGCAGTTCCATAATATGTGATGAGTCCCTCATACCAGGATTGAGATAACAGTGGATTAATCTGAAGTAAAATGAAAATCTAATGCCATTGGGTGCTTGACAAAATTATGACTTCTGCTATTCACAGTTTATGTTTAGTTCCTCACTTTATTCTGTTTTACTTCTATTTTTCCATTTGAGTTTAAAAAATTCAGCATGCTCAAAACCTGAGATTTCTTAAATGAGGGCTAAGTATCTGTCTTAATGGGTGCAACATTGCTGGTCTCCATATCCCCTTAACTTTCATCAGCTTGACCACTGACTCTATCAATGTTAGAGATTCTCAAGGAAGAAAAACTATCTTGCTGAAGACTCCTAGAATAATGATCCAGTTTTGTGAAATCATGTACCCCCTATTGCTATCATTAAGGCTGCTGGATCCATTGGTTTTGTTTGAGGATGGGGTCACAGCAAATTTTCTAGGTACAGTTTATTTGATCTTTCTTATACTGACATGACCACATCTTTTGGGGATAAGATGACTCCTGTATTAGCAATGCAGGTTGGCTGAAGGGTTGTATGATGTAAGGCTAATGCAGCTTCTGGCATATCAAAGGGCTTACATTCATTGTTACATACAATGTAGAGCTCTTTTGGGTACTGGAGCTGTGTACTAATTTTGTTTTCATAAAAAAGTGCTTTATATTCATGAAAAGTTCTTCTGTCTTTCAGTATCCTTTCAGAATTGGTTAAACATGATAATATTTTGGGATACTAGCTGTAAAGGTTTACCTTCTGCACAATGCAGAATGATCTTTTTTTCTTGATCTTTGGTGAGGGGGGGGGGTGCTACTCCTCTGCTGGCTGAACAAAAGATTCAGTATGCTCTCTTGATCTGAATAGGTCCTGGGAGTTGAAAGTTCTGTGCTTCCTGTACTTCCTTCTGTAACTTCAGATCATATCGGCCCCTTCTGTGTGACTGGAGCCCACTGAGCCTAAGATTACAGTGCTTATAATGATTTGTCATGTCTCCTAATTTATCCATAAGGTAATGCATCTTAGAGTTGAGCTTCTTCATTACAGCTTAGCATTCTTATATCCTAGTTTTGGAAAACTGAGAGCCTGTAAAAGTGACTTTGGCTTAGTGAGAGTCCAAGGTTCAATTTCAGAGCAGTATGTTTGGTTTTCATTTTATACACTAAGGTCCATATTAGGTTACTCTTGTGTACACCTACCTGCTTACCTCACCTGGTGGTGCTATTAAGCAGGAATAATCCTAAAACAGCAACAAAAGGGTGTATTTCTAAGCTGGCACTAGCCTTGATCTCAGTCTCTTAAGGACCCTAATGTTAGGAAATAATCCCTTTTTGAAACCTAGGTGCTCAGCTGGTTAATAGAGATCTCAGCAGATCAAAAACAAGTAAATGCAGAAGAGCTAAGTAAATAATCTATCATTACTTAATCGCAGAAAAAAAAAGGTAAGTCTAAGCCTTCACATTGTCCTGAAATAAATTGCTATATCTCAGATAAATGCTTTCATGAGATTTAACAAAAATTCTCCACTTTTAGATAATGTGCTATAGACTTTATCTCATCTTGCATGTTGTATATAGATATATATACATATATATATATATATATATATATATATATATATATATATATATATAGTTCCCATTCAGAAGCCTGAAACATCATAAGCCTGAAAATCAAAATCCTGAAACCAAAAGCCTGAAAATTCAGAATCCTGAAAACTCAAAATCCTGAAAGCCCAAAATCCTGAAAGCCCAAAATCCTGAAACTCAAAATCCTGAAAACACAAAATAGACATACTGATGTCATTGTGGCTTTGCTATTGTTAGCCCTGTGGTGTTAGGTCATGCATGTATGCAATAGTGACAAATATTGGGGTTAGGGTTAGGGTCAGGGTCAGTTGGTAGATATTAGTGTCTTTATAGTGACATATTAGCATTATTTGTGTTTTCAGGATTTTGAGTTTCAGGATTTTGGGCTTTCAGGATTTTGAGTTTTCAGGATTCTGAATTTTCAGGCTTTTGGTTTCAGGATTTTGATTTTCAGGCTTATGATGTTTCAGGCTTCTGAATGGGAACCATATATATATATATATATATATATAGATATATATGGATTCACTTCAGAAGACCGAAAACCGACCGATCACTCATAAAATCATCCAAGGCCAACTTTGAGAGAAAAATCGCTAATGACACAAAAGACAATCATAAAGCCTTCTTTAGCTATGTTAGAAATCTGGGTGGAAACTCCCAGATATGCTCAGAATTAGTCCAAAATGATACAAAAATCACTGAACCCACAGACATTGCCAACATACTGGCAGACAGGTTCAGTGCAAATTTCTCCTCCCTCCCCCAAAAGGAGAAATATCTATCCCACCAGAGTCTAGCCTCCCAAACATCTCAGATGCCCAGGTGAGAGCTGCTCTCTCTAAAGCAAAAAACACAGCATCAATGGGACCAGACGGTGTCCCCGGCTGTGTGCTACATGAACTCAATGAGGAACTAAACCCACACATAAGGCTGCTGTTTAATCTTAGCCTTACTACAGGATATGTACCCAAAGAATGGCGACGGCAACTGTGGTCCCACTCCACAAAGGCGGTGCTTCACGGACCCTGGAAATTACCGCCCATAAGCTTGACGAGCCTTGTCTGCAAAGCTATGGAGAGGATCATAATGGAACTCATAAATAAAGACATTGGGGACCTACAGACACTGGATCCTACCCAATTTGGCTTTGTCAAGGGCAGATCCTGCCTCTTGAACTTGGTCGACTTTTTCGAAACAGTCACTAAGGCCATTGATGAGGGTAAGGCAGTTCACACAGCCTACCTTGACCTAGCAAAAGCGTTCGACACAATACCCCACTCAGGCATCATAGAAAAGCTCACCAGCTTAGATGTAAACCCATATGTCACAAGATGGGTTGCAAACTGGCTCAAGGACAGAACACACAGGGTTAGAGTTGCTGGTGCCATGTTAGACTCTAAGCCGGTCACGAGTGGTGTCCCACAGGGCTCAGTCCTGGGCCCCCTCTTGTTTGGCATTTATTTTTCTGAAGTGCAGGCAAACATAGGGGGATTGTGGCTGACAAAATTTGCAGATGACTGCAAACTGGGTACCATAATTGACACTCCATCAGACACAGACATCCTCCAGAAAGGTCTCATAGAAATGGATAACTGGTGCCAGAGCCATGACCTTAAGCTAAATGCCAAAAAATGTATAGTCATATCCTTTGGGAAAAACAAGGTAACCCCTAATTACCACATAGGTGGTAATCCATTAAACACGGAAGAAGTTATCAGGGACCTGGGGACCCAAGTTGACAGTAACCTCTCTTTTGACACTCACATTGCCAAAGTGGTTAGGAAGACCTTCTACATTGCCCACCTGATCATGAAGGGTTCACATCCAGATCAGGAGAGGTCATTGTACCCTGTACTCTTCACTTATCAGACCAATGATTGAGTACAACGCCCCATTCAGAATGTACCTTACCCGACACCTGCAGCAGTTGGAAAGACCCCAAAAGTTCCTCACCAAAAGGATAAAGGGGCTCAAACATATGTCATATGATGCCCGACTGAAGAAACTCCAGCTCTATTCAGTCGCATACCGTCTGCTCAGAGGTGATCTGTGCCTGACATACAAGGCCATGTCCAACCCGGAATTAATGGACATGCTCCACCTCAAAAATCCAAATCCACCAGAGCCACGAGAGCAAGAGACTTAAACCTCAACATGGATATAAATAGGACGTGCTGGAGGGACAGATTCATCACCCAGAGACTCCCTACACTATGGAACAGAATCCCAGTCCATGTGAGGCAGAGCCCCTCACTGACTCTGTTCAAGAGAAATCTTGACGAGTGGATGGGAGATCGTAGGTTTACCCCGGGAATCATCTCTGTATCACTGCTGGACAGAGGCACAGCAAATTAATGGGTATAGTATTCTCATCCTAAGGGGTGGTGAAAGCCACACACACACTCTGGGTAGGCTTTTAAATGCCCTAGGGCAGATAGCCTAGTATGAACCTATGAACCTATGAGCCTATGAACCCAAAATCTTGAATTTCAAAAGACTGAGACCAAAATACTGAAAGTTCAAAAGACTGAAAACTCAAAATACTGAATCTCAGAATACTGAAAACACAAAGGATACCAACACTTACTGTATTCCAGCACAACTACACAAAGAAACAAATAAAACATAAACTGTTTACCACTTCTCCAAATATAAGCAGGGGGGAAAGCACCACATCACCCCCATGTGAGGGGCTGCACCCCTGCACCCCCCATGTTGGAGGCTACACCCCCACACCCCCTGCTACTTAAATATATCAACTCTGAGATTGCACTCCACAGAATAAAATAACAAACATAGCATTATGTGTTTCATGACTGCCTGTTGTAACCTCAGTCATTTTCTCTTCTAACTTGTTTACTACAACATAACTCATGTTAGTGTAGTGAAGTCCACTCTCGGAGCTGATATATTTACGTAGCAGGGGGTGTGGGGGGTGCAGGGGTGGTGCCCCCCCTGCTTATACATACAGAAAAATAATATGGTTTGTCTTCTGTTTCTGTATCCTGTTTTCAGTATTTTAAGATTCAGTATTCTGAGATTCAGTATTTTGAGTTTTCAGTCTTTTGAACTTTCAGGATTTTGGTCCCAGTCTTTTGAAATTCAAGGTTTTGGGTTTTCAGTCTTCTGAAGTGAATATATATATATATATATATATATATATATATATATATATATATATATATATATATATATATATGTGTGTGTGTGTGTGTTTCTTTTCATTAAGAAACACTTGTATTTGATTACTCTAGCACTCACTGGTATAACTAATCACCATACCACCTCTTTTGTCAACCAAACTGCACATCAAAGAGCTTCTTGTGGTAGAACGTGCAATATGCCATGCAATCAGGAAGCATAATAATGGTCATATTAGCAGATTCCGTCCTGTGTTGTTTTCATTGTCTCAACAAATGGAAGAAACATTGGATGATGTCTGCTTATGTTCATACATCCAGCACCAAAAACGACCTCATATCAGTAAGAGACATTACATATCAGTATGTGTGTGTGACACTATAGATTACACAGTTACTAGTAGTTGTTGTACCATGACATATTAAGTGTTTATATGCCAGCCTGTTTTACAAAAAAATTACAAACCATTTGCCTAGCTCTAAGAGAGTATATGCAGTGATCATTGTTCCTTTGCACTATATGTAGTAGTCACATTCACCCTCAGTAAACTGCATATGTTTTGCCAAGATGTGGTCTCAGCTGTAATACTTTTGTTTTGAGATAAGACCACAAACAGTAGGTGGTGATGTAAAGGAGGCACTCAGAGGCTTGGGGCAGGTGATCTGTGTTTGCAATTAATGCCATGTGGTCTAAAGAGCTCAGATGGAATTAATGTATGAAACAGTGAAGTGGAGGGAGGACTGCAGCAATATGTGAACAGCTCATTGTGCACTAATATTATTAAACAAAGTAATATGCTGAATTTGAGTGAAAGAAGGGAAGTTAGCCAACATTCTAGCACCATAACTGGAAAACTAATGTGATAAGGATGGGCTACAAAGATCGACAGAGCATGGAAATGTTTCTTTGCTATAGCTTATCTTCTGGAATTCCCATCTGCTCCTGAATGTGACTGGTGATGAAACTGCTTAAGTAAATGGGGACTACAGGTATGCAACCCTTAGAGTGCACTGCTGATACCTGTATTGCAAGGTCTCCATGTGTCCGACTACCTTTGTGTACTATGTTTAATGTCATTAAAATAAGATTCACCTGAAAGTCATGGATCGCACAGAATTTGTTCAGATAAGAAATGGTTTTAGCCCTATGCAGACTCTCTGACTCTTACCAATGTCTTCATATAATTGGTTGACAGTTGTCATCATGGCAGTCAGAACAATCCTGCAGATAGGGACAATGCAATGCTGGTCTGAATACCCAGTACCAGTAATTGATGTATAAGGAAGAAGATGGGAACCCCAAATATGACATGGGGAGCTCTTATAATGTGTTGGGACTGTAAATGTACATGGTGAGTTTTTGTAATGTGAAGTTAACTCTAAATGATGCAAGAAGATTTTTAATATTCCGATAGGAGCCCTAAATGGGACATAGAAAGTTTTCATTGTGTAATAGGAACCCTGAAAGGGGCATGGAGAGTTTTCATAATGTGATAGAACCCTAAATGGGGCATGAAGAGTTATCATAATGTGATAGAACCCTAAATGGGGCATGAAGAGTTATCATAATGTAATAGAACCTAAATGGGCCATGGAGAGTTTTCATAATGTGATAGAACCCTAAATGAGCCATGGAGAGTTTTCATAATGTAATAGAACCCTAAATGGGGCATGAAGAGTTATCATAATGTAATAGAACCCTAAATGGGCCATGGAGAGTTTTCATAATGTGATAGAACCCTAAATGGGGCACAAAGAGTTATCATAATGTAATAGAACCCTAAATGGGCCATGGAGAGTTATCATAATGTAATAGAACCCTAAATGGGCCATGGAGAGTTTTCATAATGTGATAGAACCCTAAATGGGGCATGAAGAGTTATCATAATGTATTTTAAAGGAAGTGTTTATTGTTAAGGACAGTGCAACTTGCTTTGCTGCTGCTAAAGACACGGGAATGTGGAATCTTTTCAAGTCTCTGGAAAGCGGGAGGTAATTCAAGGGGCTCAGCACCCTGACTGTCAAGGTATGGTATGAGAAGAACTTAAAGGAAAAGGGACATTTTTACTATTATTAATTTACAAGATATGCACTTCTGATTTAAGGATTATGATAGCTTTAATTTTAGCATCTAGCACACTGATAGATTAGGGCACTCAGCTTTGAAAGAGGTGAAGAACCTCTTACTGGAAAACCAGCAAGTGTCACAGTTACACATGTTCAGTTTCATTCAACTGATAATCAGACAAATTTGTCACAATATTTTTTTCTTCCCAAATCAGTAGTATTATTTGTTGCTATTCATTACTTTCAAAGGGTCTGAAATTCATTCCTATATGTACAGATAGTGTGGTAAATGGTTTAGGTCTTAGTATGACTAATGAATGTAAGAGAAGTAGTACATTTATACCCTATAGTGATCCGATTATTACCGTATTTGATGATATATGTGAGCAACACATTAGGGAAATATATGATCATAACCACTATAGAAAAATGTATAATTTGACTAGAGAAGAGATTGCAGCACTTAACAATTTACAAAATCATAAGGAGTTGATTATTAAAGAAGCTGACAAGGGTGGCAGTATAGTGCTTATGAATACAATTGATTATCTTAAAGCTATGGATAACTTAGTGTCGGACAGAAAGACATTCAAATTATAATGGATTAAAATGTTACTGATATCATTACCAAAATTAATATGGCTACATATGATTTGCAGTTGTCAGGTGACATTGATATTGACACATTTAATTTTTTTACTGTGCCATGTCCCACTGTACTAATTCTGTATGGTCTTCCCAAGCTTCACAAATCAAGTGATAAACCACTTATGAGACCAATTGTTTCAGGTCGAGGATGGGTCACTGAGCCCTTATTTGTGTACCTTGAAAAACATCTGAAAGGTTATCTGGCTAACATCCCTAGTTATATCAAGGATACAGGAGATTTTCTCAAACAGTTTCATGAATGGCATAATACAAATGTGGAAAGAGATTTTTTTGTTAGTGACATTGGATTTACAATCCTTGTTTACTGTGATTCCAAATTAATTTGGAATAGAGAAAATTAGAGAGATATTGTTGGGAGATGGATGTCTTCCTGCCACATACATAGAAACAATATGTGAGCTCCTTGACCTAGTCTTACAGAATAATATATTTGTATTCAACAAACAACTATTTCTTGTATAGCTATGGGAACAATTGCTAATACATACGCAAATGTAATACTAAGCAAGTGGGAAGAAATTAATGTGTTTGGCCAGACAAATAAGGATGTACATAAAGTACTATTTTACAAACACTTTGTAGATGATATTTTTCTGGCCTGGCATGTTACAACTGATGAATTATTGAGTTTTTATTCCTATTTGAACAATGTGAATGATTTTTTGAAGTTTGAGATAAATTATTCAGCAACAAGTATTAATTTTTTGGATGTCACTTTGTCAAAAAAAGACACTAGAATAGACACTAGCATTTATAAGAAGGACACACAAGCTAATAAATATCTGCATAAGACAAGCATGCATGCTAAGCATGTTTTTAAGGGTATACCTAAAGGACAATATTTACGTGTCAGTAGGTTAAATACCCAAGATAGCATCTGTATTGAACAGATGCAAGATATGACAAATGAATTTTTGGAGAGAGGATATAACATAGATGACTTGGAAATGGTTAAAAATGAGGTTCTATCTATGAGACAAGGAAAAGTAAAGCCCTAGTTCTCTGAGCCAGGTAGTGCTACATCTTCACAATTAAGACCTGATAGTGAGCTATAGTAGAACAAGTAGAAGTACAGAACAAGTCATTAGAAACAATTGGTATATCTTGAAGGCCCTACCAGGCTATAGGAAATGGATCCCAGATAGGCCATACTTCACTTATAGAAATTGTAATAGCATAAAAATGTCTTTGCTATAAGGACTTTGACTTAAATAGAACAGGACACACACAATACAATAAGAATGGGACTTATCCTTTCTATAATTGTGCATGCTGTGCCAATATAACTACAATGACTGAATTTATACATCCTATTAGTGGTAAAAAATGTGATATATATTGTACAGCTACATGTAATACCTATAATGTGGTGTATTTAGCGTTATGTCAGCAATACTCATATTTCTATGTTGGCAAGTCAACCAGGAGGTTGAGAGATAGGATAATATAAGTCAGAGATTAGAAGGACAGTGTTAACAAATTCTCTAGCCCATCATATACATGAGACGGATATATCACACTTTTTTTCTTTTTGTGTAACAGGCATTTTGACTGTTGACATTAGGCATGGGGACTTGATAAATAAGCTAGATAACAGAGAATATGAATGGATTATTTGCTTGCAGGCTAACAAGCATCCTGGTTTGAATAAGCAAACCACCATTAAACCCATTTTAAAGAAGAAACAACAACAAATAAAGTGATTAATGTATATACTTATGTGTTATATGTATATATTATACACATATGTTCTTTTTTATTTTTTGTATATGGCACATTATGTATTAGAGTTTTTATATGGATGAGAAATACTATTATTGTTTAGTTTCATATACATTTATGCTGCATTATTCCTTTAAGATTTGTTCAGTGAAAAGGTTGATTAATCGCTGTTCTTAATGGTTTGATTAAGTTTTATTTGTGATAGGTAGGCTATGGCATGTGATTATTAATTTTTATGTATAAATGATATGCTATCTGTATATGAATTTTATTAACACTGAAGAAGGACTTATGTCTGAAAGCTTTGTTTCTTTATTAAAAGTACATTGGTGCAATGCTGTGGAACCTTCTTTTGTTTTGGAGTATTAAGTCTACAACATTTGAACCCCTTGTGGGGGTGCAGACTAGCTGTTTCAGTGTCATTTGTATAGACAAATTCCAGGAACCTCAAGGTGAGCATGTTTGTGTGTGTGTGTATGTGTGTCACACAACTGAAGGAAGGATAGTTGAAATCTCACATGACCAAAGTGAGTGACTCTAGTTAAGTCCAGGTAGGTGTTGTGCTTCTCTTGTTTCATGGTGGGGAACCTGTAGCTAGCAATGATGTGGCAGAATGTTTTACCTATAGTTAGTTGGACCTGGAGTAACTGAAGAGAGTCATACTGTTTAATTAGTCTTAATGTGTGTTTGATTTTAGGGTGGCCATGGTGGTGCAGTGGTTAGCATTGTCGCCTCACAGCAAGAGGTTCTCTGGTTCGATCCTTGGCTGGGGTGCCTTCTGTGTGGAGTCTGCATGTCCTCCCTGTGGTCGCGTGGGTTTCCTTCAGGTGATCCGGTTTCCTCTCACATCCCAAATACATGCAGTAAGTGGATTGGACACTCTAAATTGGCCCTAGGTTTGACTGCATGTGTGTGTGTGCTCTCTGTGGAAGGTTGGGTGCCGGGCTGGCAACTTGACACTGTAAAAATCCACTGCCAATCATGAGCGGACAGGTGATCCACTGTGGCAACCCCTAATTGGGAAAAGCCAAAAGAAGAAGAAGAATGTGTGTTTGGTTTTAATGAAGATGAATATACAGAAGAATGTGTGTTTGGTTTTAATGAAGATGGATATACCACCACCTTTGATTCTTTCAAACTCGTTTTCAAGTCTGAATGTGTGGAAGGCATTGTGGCCTTGCACGGCCAGGGTGCTCTATGCAGCCTTGAACCATGTCTCAGTGACTGAAAGACATAGCATCTTCCAAGGTGAGGAGTGCTCCTAGGGTTGCCACCCCTCCGTTTTTTTTCTGGACTATCCGGAAATCAAACTGATTATCTGGTAGTCTGGAAAACACTGTACAGATTCCAGTATTCTGTTTCAAAAAAGGTAACAGACTATCGGAGTTTGTAAATTGGCTGAATTACTATGCTTCTTTACAGAAAAGCATAGTAAATCAGAGAAAACAGGCAACAGGAATGGAAAAAGAGGGCGTTCCCCTCCATCTGACATCATCATGACATCCCAGA
The DNA here is from genome assembly GCF_019279795.1 of Protopterus annectens. Classification (NCBI taxonomy): domain Eukaryota; kingdom Metazoa; phylum Chordata; order Ceratodontiformes; family Protopteridae; genus Protopterus; species Protopterus annectens. The sequence goes on along the minus strand of NC_056733.1, from coordinate 1,881,224,939 downwards.
ATGGGTGGAATATGGGTGGGAGAGGGGTGGGGTTACTTGTGATGTGAGGGGTGTGGCTTTACTCCGGTTTTAGTCACAACGAAAGGTGGCAATCCTAAGTGCTCCCAGAGAGTGCAGTTTCATGCTTAGGCTCCTAGCATTAAGCATCATGACCTTGAGTTTGTCTTGAGGGGATTTTTTACGTCAGAAATTTTAGAATTATGAGAATTAATTTGGAGGCATGTAGACAACATACTATGAGAATCGGACTAGATAACACATCTTCACTTTTTTGTAGCTGCTATTCTAGTCACACGACATGCATTTCATTTGTTTATTAATCTTTTATTCATATTTATCAATTTCTAGCATCATTTTCTGTTTGCCTTCATAAAAAGTATTTGTTTACATACTTATTCATTTATCCTCTGGATGAGTAAAACATACGTTGTTGAGCTGTCCAGAAATTCTGCACACACACACAATGTTTATTTAGTGAGGCAAATTTCTTTAAAGTTCTGTCACATACTCATACCAAAAAGCCAAAATGACAACCACAGCAGAATGGCTTATACTACTGCTCTTGTGAAAAAGTTTCTTAAGCTGTCTGTAACTGTTTTACTATATATTTATATATCTATCTTTCTCGCTCTTATATATATATATATATATATATATATATATATATATATATATATATATATATATGTCTATATTTATATGTATTTTCAGTATTTATATATATATTTTCAGTATATAGACAACTAGATATAGATAGATATAGATAGATATAGATAGATGTAGATATAGACACACACACACACACACTGCTGTATTAACAGTCATCTTTACACTATGTTTGCCAACATGCTAAGTCCATGTTTTAATTTAATGAAAAGATATGTGCATATTGACCAACTTAATTCCTCCTGGGTATGTATATTTCATGAATATGAAGTAAACAAATCTGATTTATTTGCACACATATATGGTCATATTACTATAAAAAACTTATAAGGTGCTTTAAAACATATTCTAACTAATTTGATATGTAAAATTGTTCTAAAATGCCTTGAAAAACATTGCTGACATTATTGGAATTAGATTCATTTAAAAATGCCCTCAAGTGATGATACCAAACTTGCAACTTTAATAAGTTTTAGTCCTTTCCCCACAGACAAAGGTATATATTTACATGAGAGTGCTCAGATCTCTCAGATTTACCATATAAGATTATTTTCATTGTTATTTTACTGATTGTTAGCTTTTGGTCCCCATGGATACACTAGAGGCAATCTCTTTTAGGGGAGACCTGGAGGTCAGCATAAAATATTCAGGCATTGCTGAGTGTTTATAGCACGAAAAGTGCTGACCCAACAAGGGAATCAGAGTTAACGTAGAACAAAATAAAACTGCCAGTTTAATATGGTCGCCAGGTTTAGCTGTACGGCATTTAATCCAGTAGCAAAATGTAGTCACTAACAATTTGCAAGCACGAATGAAATAAAGTGATAATAATAGAAGCGACAGAAAGAGAAATATTTAAGCAGCAAATACATTAAGCATACATCAAAATGTTAAAGCAGGCAAGCCAAACACTTTCTCACCCTGACTAGAAATGTTGTTATTATGTCTCAATGAAACTGTGTCATGTCAGTAAACTGTACTGGTAAAACTTAAAAGTCTCACCATACCAAGTAAGTCTGATGTATAATAGAAGTTAAAATAGTTAAATTATACTGTTTGCCTAATGTATTATTACAGCATGTCAGTCCTGTTTGTCTCTCATGAATGATTTATTAAACTTTTCAAGCGTTCCAGTTACCCAGCAATGTCTGAGTACAGCATCATTTTCCCTTTACTTCCCAAACTCTCAGATTTATAAGGACCGTACTCGTCAAGTTAAATGCCATAATATTGAGCTTGCCGATCCGTGGCCCCTATAGGAAATTACTGCTGATGTGGTTTCTAAGTGTGAGACAGCAGCAATACGTTTCTAGGGAAATTTTTCCCTTCTTCATATTTTGTGCACCTGTAGAGATCATGTGTGTGCCCGTGTGAGTGTGTGTGTGCATATGTATAACTATATAACTTCAGCTTGTGTGCAGACTTGCCCTTTATGTGGGGGTGTCCCCCAGCAAACAATACTTGATTTTAATTGTATTTAGCATGCTGAGTCATGACCAGCTTAACTAAGCAGTTTGAGTGCTGGTTAAATTAAGCAACTGAGATTCACAGGGGAAGTAACAACTTCAGCTGAGAGGTAAGTCAATCCTTACTATCATTTTCAGTTAAGAACTTATAATCTTCAAACTATGGTATGCTTTACTACTGGATACTACTGGATAGATTAGTAGCCATCTAGTTTGCTGTGATTGTTACCTTTGTTACAACAGGCATACAAAATATTAGGCTTTGAAACGTCTTCATTTGAAAAGGCTGTGGACTTCATCTCTCTGCCTTCAGCAATGATCACTAAATACAGTGCCCATTGAAAATGCTAGTCATGTTGATAGGATAATATGCACTGGATGGCCCAGCATCTTTCTAACCACTCCTTCATTAAATTCATTAAATGTTGAGAACAGAATAACAGAGGATTATCACTGGGTCTTCAGTCATAGCTAACTTAGTATGTGTTGAAGACTTGGCTGCAATGAAAGTCACCTCCAGAGTGAGGCTCAAGAGGTGAGTCTTAGCATCCATCTCAAGAACACTTTGCCATGATGAGATCCAATCATAGCTTTTTGTACAGCATGGAGCTTTATCTTATCCTTGTACTAGCATATGCAGGAAAATAAAACTTAGGAGTTCTAAATATTTTGCTGACTTTCAAAGCCTTTGAAAGCCAGCAAAACATTTAGTGCTGCCAAACAGCAGGCAGAAATGAAGAGTCCTTCTGAAAAACAAAGAGCTTTAAAATTGGTTAGGCTTTTCAATCTCAGAAAAAAAGGAAGAATTCCCTTCAATGGTCAGGATTAAATAACAGTTTCTCACTTGCATGTTTTTTTAAAACTAAAAGCTCTGGAAAGATGAAAATTGCTGAGAAATGTTTTAAGTGTATTATATTTTAAAAATAAACTTTAAATAGTTGTTTGAGTGAATGTTTTAGGGAATGTATTGTATTTTAGAGATGAGATAAAGTTTATTTATTGTTTAAGATATATTTTACTAGCAGTGTAGTGAAAAAAAAGGGGGTGCGGTTTTTAGGATTGATCGTATGCCTATTTATTATTTAAATGAAGTGTGTTTTACTGACTGCCTATTTAGTATTTAAATGAAATGTGTTTTACTAACTGACTTTGAAGAAGTTCCTGACTGAGCAGGAATGAAAGCTTGTGCATATACTTTGTATGGAATAAATTATTTGTACGTTGAATCTACTGGTGATATCATCCTTGTTTTTACTGCATCAGCTGCTCTCCAGCTCTGTGTGTGCCATTTTTTGTTCATTAGGCTTTTCAATCTGCCATACTTTTTGTTTATAAATGTGACCAAGTGACTTATCTAACAGCTTTTAAAGATGTTCCATCTTCTGTCACTGTTCTTTTCTGACTAGCATTGGCAGGTGTTAATCCCTTACACAAGACTTGATATTAGGGCTGCTTAACAAAAATTTGTTTAGCACCTTTCTGACATCAGAAAAGTGCTTAACAAGCCTGACTTTTTCCTTGATATTGTAGCTGAATTGCAGCTTAAATGCAGTACATATCAATTATATACATAGTGATGCACTGTCAGATAAGTGTTACATGTCTGCTGAATACTTAAAGTAGTTTAGATTATAGATGGTGACAGATTCTGTTGCATACTCTCTTGCATTCCAAAATTGCTAATGTGCACATAACTGTATTTTTTAACTGAACATTATGTTGCAATTTTTCTCACCAAAAAGTTTGATATTCATTGAATTTCATAGCTAGAACGGCTGTGCCTATACCATTTAGAATAAAATCTAAATATGACTCATTTTACTTACATTATACATGAGTAATGAAAAAAAAACAGCACATTTTCAAAGTTAGTACAAACACAAATAATATGTAAATGAAGTTATGCAGCAGCAGCAGATAACTTGCTTGAACTGTTTACAATCTTTTTTTGGCAAGACAGACATTAATTCTTCACTTTAGCCTTTTTTTGCCATTAGTATTCATGCTTAACTTGACAAGAACATTTATCATAAAAAGTATGTTTCTGTGTGTATGTGTTTGAATGTGCATATATGCTTTTTGGTCAATAGTGTATATATAAGAACAAATGTTATCTTTTGCTTATTAATTTTACAATGTTGTGTAAAAATGGGTGTGTGTTAGTTTCAAGTCAAATTTCATATGGAAGTGTATTCCAGAGTTTTGCTACGTGGACTGAGTATAGGGAATATCCTGCTTGGTTGTAACATTTGGTTGTGGAAAGACTTGTTTTTGTTGTTATCATAATGGTCTAATGGGACAATAAATAGTAGAGTACTTGTAATGTTTTTATGAATTATATTATAAATAACTTTGGATTGTGCAAACATTATACTGTGAATTTAGCCTATGTAGTTTATCCATATCATGGCAGTGTGCTCTATTTGTATACTTTCCACAGGGGATAGATGAGGGGAGGTAAGTTGTGAAGAGTGGAGTGGTCATAATAGGCTCCTGCAACAGCTTCTGTAACATGTTACTAATATGATACTTCATGTAAAGGAAAAGGCAAGGGACATTTTAATTGCAAATTCATGACATGAAGTGAACCACCAACAAGGAGGCCCCTCACTGTAGTTGGGGGAGCTTTTGGCTTCAATCTTTGGACATGAGAAATGGCCCCCTAACGCCTTGAATGTGGAAGATAAACTAACATTAACCACCTATATTTCAGGTGAGGGTGTGTCACATTAGTAATGTACTTTACAGTACAGTATAGCACACTCAAATGCTTTTGAAAGGAGGGACTGACCAGGGCTGACCTAAATATCTGCCTTTCCAGCACCTCTGGTCTGCACCTGTAACAATCTGCATAACAAGGTATGTCTGCCAGAGTAGGGTATATCTGTATTTTAATGTGTATTACTATATGTGGGAAGACAATGCTGTCATGTGTGTTTCTGCTTCCATATGTTCTACTGGTGTTAGGCTCTGCACAGCAGGACAACAAAGGACTGACATCGACATGATATATCTGGCTGATGACAAATGGAAATTATCAAATAGCATGGCATGATGCCACACTGCTATGTTTTCAGCCATACAAGAGTTGTGGGTAACCCATATCCATCACCAATAGGTATCTACTACCCAAGATACCCACTAGGGCTCCATCATTATCCCTACCACACACAACACATGAAATGAACAGCACCTCTGACATATGGGTACCCACAACAGATGATAAATGAGGCAGGGTAAGGTGCTATTATGTCTCTAGGATCATTCCTAATATAATTTTGACACTTAAAAATTAATCAGTAGACATTCAGTTCAGTGATCCAGGCAGTCAGCTTCTATCCACATTACTGTGAAGATTAGTGTACTCTATGGAATTTGGTGCCTCTATAAGAGACAATGCAACAACCCTCTGGTCCACCTCCAGAGGCCAAGCCTTCCATGCCATAGAATAATTCTAATCCATGCTGGCTGTCAATAGACCATTCCAAGTCAGACTACAAAAAAGTTGGTGAGACAACATTCCTGTCATGAATGAGACTGCACCCCCATCATTGGTGGTTTCTGGGAAATGGGCAGTTGTGGCTGTCCTGCTCTGTACCTGGGATTCCTCTTCAAGATATATGTGTGCATTCACATAGTTCCATGACTTCACTGTCACCTGTGGGCACACATTTTGCTATCCCTGTTTGTGTTCAATGGTGCTTATTATTCCAGACTAACATACTGTGCATCACATCAGGGTAAATGCTCATGGTGGCATCATTGTACCCATTACCTGCCACAGACTACATCAAGTTCCAATGCAGCAAGCCAACACTGTGGACAATGGCAACAGTCACAACATGGCAGACTAACCCCACCACTGGAAAATTTTTGCTCTGAGTCCCCACAACATACCAGTATGCATGACTGCAGTGTTAACCTCCCATGACCCTATCCCATTTTATAGCATTGCAGTTACATCACTGTTTTCTTCCCACATATACAAATGACGTAAAATGTGCCCTGCCCATCCCCTAACATGCATGGATATGGTGATGTTTAGTGCATAACATGGCTAGATCATGCACTGCCATGCATAGCCTGGGTGTGATAACACATGACTCATTTTGTTTTGTGTTGTCTGTGTTACTGCCAGTAAATGTGAACCAGATGCTGCCTGTTTACTAGTGTTGCAGTGTATTTCACCTTCCACTGCCTAAGTTATAGTACTGTTGCTGTGTGGTACTCACCTGACTCTCCATTCTTCCCTTACACTACTGATACAGCTGCGATGGAAGGTCCTGGCAAGATGCTCATCCATGATTCCAGCTTATTGGCACAATGCCATGTTGTGCAGCTTGCCACACACAACAAAAATTTTGCTTCATATTTTGGAACAATACTGGTGTCCTTCTTCTGATGTGTCTGTGCAATTGAAACATCCATAGGTGTAGCTAACTATTCTGGCATTTGAGTACTGACCTCTAGTTTGACACTGACCCCCTCCCCCACAAATTTAAGTTGGGAGGAGCTCCTCTTCTTGTACTTGAGAAATAAGCAGCTACTACAGTTTATGCCACTGACACACTGACTGCAAAAACACTTACGTTTCTTCAGTTCTGACTGCACATGCAATGCTGGCATTTACAAACCATACACTAAAGCCCTACTGGCTGCTGTCCCCTAACAATTTGCTCCTGCTATGCCCCAATCTAGCTAGACCTCTGGAAGCATCCTATGAGTAGGTCTAAAACTCCTACCACAACATTATACATTTTACCTTTTCTTACATGGTGTGAGGGTTGAGGAATGATGTTAATCAATGAAAAACAGGGTTCTGGTTCATGTGCAACAACACCTGCAGCAAACAACACACAATATATTATAGGTGGCTTGATCTCTGTTTGCATGGTACCAATGTATATAAACCGGTCTATACAGCATGTGTATGCACTTATCATCTAGATAACACTGCAGAAATTCCCTCATAGGAAGATCTACTATAGGTGGATGTGTGTCAGGTGTGTGATTCATGGGAGCTGCCTAATAGCCTGGGCATTGCAGATAACCTGGTAGGTAAGGGAGTAGAAGCCCTTTCGCTTCACCCATTGCAGTCTCTCCAAGCCACGTGGGGACTTTCTGGCAATGTATGTACAATCTATGGCTGTCAAGGCCTCAGGGAAATGGGTGATTTTATAAATTGCCCACATGGTACTCTTCTAGACAGTCCTGTTGAACCAGATATACTGCTGCAAATGCTGCATAATGTGGTAGAACTGGTTCAGAATTCATGAGGCTGAGATATCTTTAATGTTTCCCAGTATGTCATTGAGAAGACCTTGTTACTGAGATGGTAAAGCTACATGCACCTTAGTATCCACAGGAATGGGTATACCATGCATCCACCACGATTCAACTTGTAGGTAACATAGTTAGATGTGGTCTCTAATAGTCTTCCTATCCACAAGGAAATGGCTCATAATCTGCTGATCAACAAGCTGATGGCATATCAAGCATTGTCTTTACCTCTTGGTCCAGATGGCTGTGACACATGACATTGTAGGCTTTGGCTCAGATGGTGGATGATAATATATGCTTCTGAGGTATCACTTATGTTAATCCAAGGATTGCTCCTGTTACCAAAATTCTCAAATTTGAAAACAACTATTCGACATACTGTTGCGTGTCAGTTTAATTTGTTTCTGAATCACTATGCCATTTTTAGGTGTCATTATTTGCAACACTGCATGGTTCATTTGTAGGGAGTTGCTCAATGCCATGTCATTATCCACTCATTAGTATGGACTGGATGCCACTCTCTTTTGATCTTTGTGCAACCATGTTAAACAATGCCTTAGAACTGCCCAAACATTGTGTGTTGCCACTGCTTGTACTAATTTATGCAATCTACTACATTTCTATGAATCCCAACCATAGTCATCAACAACCTTTTTTCATGTGATAAGTATCATAGAAACGTGCCCTCCCTTTGCTTTCGCATCTGCATTCCACGGTGCTCTTTTTCTTTAATTTTTGTTTCTAGCTTCATAACTTTCTTAGTTATTTTGTTAGGTGAAGTCATTCACCTAGTTAAGGTTATTTGACTGTCCCTGCATTTAAGTTTCAGAATATTAACAGTTGGGGATGGATCCACCAGCTTGACCAACTGGATGCTTTTGAGGAAATGGAGATTGAAGTGGCCCGTCTTGATTATAAAGGGTTATGCATGGCCAGTGCTTTTCAGTGGATTACATTCAAAGTCACGATGTGTTAAACAAGACCTGTAGCATGTTGGGAAGAATGAGACAGAAGATGTCTTCACATAAAGTAGTGCATCAGAACAGTAAAAATGACATGATCATAGAAAACTTTGGAGTCAGATTTTTGTATTATCACACTTTTACTAACAGCATTCAAGGAAAAGAAGCATGATTTCTGACAGTGTAGGAGCTGTAAGGTGATAGTAGTCAAATCACCTTTACCAAATGAGTAAATCTCCAGTAGGCTGACATAACGTTTTTGGTCCTGAATAATATCAACTGAGTCTTAAAATTCAGAGGAGGCAAGTAGTGTAGTTGAACTGGAATATCATGAACCATGCATAAAATTACAAATGCCAACACGTTAAATCTGATTTAGAGTATTTCAACCTGACAGTTTACAATGTCTTGTGAATATCTGAAGTGAGACATACATGGCTACAGATGCCATTTTCAAGCTTTTGGCATTGCACTCTGCTCAACACATGGACTCTGATGTGATGAAAAGCACTTTAGTAGTAGTGGTACCAGTCATCATATAGAATTCCAGAAGTTATTTTTGATCCAACTTTTCAGGATGTGTTAGCCATTTTTTGAAACTTGTTAAGACACACCACTCCTGTTAGTTCAAACTGAGTGTTAGACTTCATAAACTCATGTTTCCTGAGGACATATATCTGTAGCACCTTTGTCGTGTCTCAGGCTGTGAGGTTATTGATGGAATTCTGAGGATAAACTACTGAAGGGGAAATATCAGTCATTTATACTTTACAGAACCCTCAGTTCATTTTCTGGAATGAAGCAAAGCCACGACTTGAGAGATATTCCAGAATCATGGAACAGAATGTAGGGTGGGGGACAAATGGGAATAAACAGTTCACAGTCCATTGGCCTGAGCATATTTCTGTAAGCAATATGGTCATTTAAGAAACCCAGAAAATTTCAGTCAAGTCCTTCAGCACAAAGTGTTCCATAACCAAATCCTGGAGAACCAAGCAGTGGCCAATGTACAATAATAGAAAACCCAAAATCTTGAGCATGTCTTGAGAGTGAATTGTAGAAGAACTGCACTTTTTGTGGAGAACTCCCTGATGGAGAAATGTTGGTGGGCTGCTGAAAAACACAGCTTAAGTATGTGGAGACTCATGTCTCCAGATGATCTGTAGACTATGATGGTGTCAGATGAATTTACCTTTAGATGAGGAACTAGATGTCTTGATTCTGAATGTGAACTGCTGATTTATGCTGCAGAGAGGCTTGGAAGAATTTGTCCATGAAGCACAGATGAGCTGATTATCCAGATATGTAATAGCATGCATCCTTTCCTGCATAAGCAAGGCCTTCATGTTTAAACTGATGAGTGACTGAAGGAGGGAGGAAGTTCAACTGAAAATGCCTGCTTTATTCCATGACATGTAAGAATCTGAGATGACAATATGTAAGAGGATGTGGTGATACATGTACATGATATCCGGTGAGGTTTAGAAGTCTCAGCAGTTTTATTGCCTATAGAGATGTCCTTTTAAATTTATTCCTAATTGTTTTGTAAATCAAGAATTTGCTAATGACTCTGGAATCTTGGAGGAATCCAGACCCCTCTATCTTCTTATGCATATTGATTTGTACTTTGTAAGGTACTACCTTAATCATTCTGGTAGTCAGAAAGCAAAAAGCATTTTATTCACCCCTAATGTTTGGGGCATTTGTTTTGTTATGTCTGAGGTGAGGTAAACAGGGCATTATAGAGATGTATAGAGCACAGACAAGAGATCACTTCTTATACCCAGCAGTTGGGCCCACTGTTTTTCTAGCTGTTGGAAACCTATTGAAGTTTCTCTCCACTGGGCATGATACTGGAGGCAGTGATACACAGTCATATGTGTGTTGTTCTTGCTTTGACAGGAAGCCCTTGAAATTTTCCATCTTCTTGTTTGCTGACATTGAAAACTCTGGGTTTTCTAGCTGTAAATGAGGGGATTCCTGCTGAATATGGGTCCGGACAAGTACTGTATTATTTTTGTACTCATTTGGTCTGTCATTCCTTATCTGGTACAAATTGATGGGAGTTAGACTGAAGATGAAACTGTGGCATGTTCCAGACTTCAGGCATCATTTTTATTCACACCTCCTTGGATGGGAAGCTTCAATAATAGGGATATGCAATCTGCACCCATCTTGTATAGTTTTAAACTGTGGGACCTCTGCGAGACACCTGAAGTGACTGCTATTGTGGAGATAAATTTGACAGCATCCATGAAGACATCAGTAGCATATTTTAAGGAATGGATAGTATAAATTAGGGTGGGTATATGATACTACTCTGGGTACAATTCTTGAATTGCTTCCTTCAGTCAGAAGATAACATGGATGCTACAATATGCAGTAAGAAGGGCTTTGCAAGAAAGATTTGCCATCTTGAAATTTTCTTTTAAATCACATCCATTGTTTTCCTTATGAGAATGAGAGTGTGAAGGTAGGATTGTCTGCCTAATTAGAGTTGCAGTAGAAGGCTAAGTAGAAGGGGTGCGTACTAAATGTTACAGAAGATTGCTGTAATATGGAACCCATTCCCAACTCTTTCCCATCTGGAGGCATCTGAGGCATTCTACTGTTAATGTTAATGTCGTGCAGTGACTTGGAGACCATCTAGGACTGGATGTAAGAATTGTCAGAGATATTTAAAGCAGCTTGAGATCCATAGTTTGGCATTTTTTTTTTTTAAATCTTGAGTGGATTCCCTTGGAGTGAGTAAGTAGATTAAGAAAACCTCTGGTTCATCATCTTCTAGATCTTCCACAAGAGAAACAATACCTTTGTTTTTCCATTTGATTGTTCACTGAAGGAGAAAACAGTGTGGCCTTGGATATGCTTTAGCACTGGACACTAAAATACCCTGGTATACCAGTCACCTTGGATTGTTTGACTTAAATCAGGTTATTTACTTTTTCCAGCATCTGTAATGACTGGATTGGGAAGATCCTGGAAATAATCTGCTTTTGAGTGGGCAGTTCTGCCTGGGCTCTCATTTTACTGCATTTTACTATCTCTCTTCTGAATCCGAAGATACAGCTATACATTTATTTGGGTTTTACAGTTTCCATTGTTATTTTTCTGTGCTCATTAAGTGGAGTATCAGCATTGCTGATCTAATTCTGTATTTTAGTCACTTTTCAAACTTAAACAAAATGTCAGTTTTGGACAACATTCTGACTTGTAGCGAGAGCTTCTGTAATTAAACCCAGTCCCCTTGTATTTCACATTACACAAGCAGTCAGCCATCTTAGACATGGAACTCTTGGACAGTAGGAAACTTAGAAACAAAGCATTTTATTACAATTTATATCCAGGGAAGTGCATTTATACTACATTTAAAATACAGCATTTATCTTGCCATTTAAATCAGTTTTATTGTTCTCCACCCACCCTTTTCCTTTTCCACTTTTAATTTGTAGGCATTTGAGCTGCATATTTTGCGTAGAAGGTTCTTCCTAGACTCATCTTCTGTATACCTGGCCTTAGAATCTCCTTCCAGTCTTACCTCCTCTGCTCATCTAAAGATAAAACTGGGAAGGCCAACCACTTAGACTATTAGTATATTTTGAAATTGCAAAATATGTGTTTGTATGCACGTGTGTGTGCATATATGTCTCTGTATGTGTGTGTGTGTGTGTGTGTGTGTGTGTGTGTGTGTGTGTGTGTGTGTGTGTGTGTGTGTGTGTGTTTGTGTGTGGGTGTGGGTGTGTGCATGTGTGTTCCTCATCACTGGCTTGTTTGCCTTTGAATCACAGTGTAATTACTTGTAACTAGTTATTTAATTTGTTTCCGAAACCTTTTCACTTTTGGCTAACTAAATTGTGCTTTTACATTAAGATGACTGGGATGGCCATTCTTGTTGCAGTAGAACGGTAGCCTGGTCTGTCAGAGTTGGGAAACATACAGGGAGTCTTAAAGTGAGAATGACGTTGTAGTTAGCTATTTGATTTGTTTATAATACATTTTTACTTTTGGTTACCTTAAGTGTGTTTTTACATTTAAAAGACTAAGTCTGTAACACTAGTGGCAGTAGAAAGGTATCATGGTCTGTCTGAACTGAGAAGATGCACAAGGAGGATAAAAGTGAGAATTAGTTGTTGTAGCTAGTTGCTACCTTTTCACTTTTGGCTAAATAAAATGTGTTTTTACTTTAAGAAGACTAGGACTGAAATTCGAATGGCAATAGAGATGTATAGGTCTGTTCGAAATGGGAAACAGACTGAAAGGCTTAAAGTAAGATTGTTTCATCAGCCAGAGTATTTTTCAGTAAGTCCAGTCACTTTTCTTTCAGTCTATAAATCTGCTGTGTTTGCTCAGGTCTTGGCCCAGTTCTACAGAGCTCAACTGCTTGGTGTCAATGCCTGTGTTCTCAAATGTTTGGCTTGCATCTGGTGCCATCCATGCTAAGATAAGTACTTTAAATTGAAAAACTGCACTTTTTAAAGTTATTTCTGGACACCACTGCTGTATTTTCAAATTATTTTACTGCGTTTTTCTGTATTTCATCACTGCAAAATGTGTTTTCTTTTCCTTGGTCTATCAGCTACTAATGAGCTTTGAAATCACTTTAAAGTGTGTGTTCCTCATTTCTGGTTTATCTGCATTAGAATTACCTTGTGATTACTTATTGTAGTTAGTTATGTGATTTGTTTATGGTAAATTTTCACTTTTGGATAACTGAAGTGTGTTTTTACATTAAGAAGATTAGGACTGCAATTCTAGTGGCAGCAGAAAGGTATCCTGGTCTGACCAACTTGAGAAAACATGGAGATGTTTAAAGTGAGATCATTTCATTGTCCTTATGGCTTTTTAGTTAGTTTAGTTGCTTTTCTTTGAGTCTATAAACTCTGCTGCTTGTCATACACTGGCGTTTATTAGTGACTTCTATAGACATAGATAACTTAGAAACATACCTCTCATCTTCTCAGTACAAGACATCTGGACAAAGCCAGAAATAATGGAGGGACAAAGGCCCAAAAATAGGGACAGATTTTAAATATTGCTCCTATAAACCTAGAAAGTTGCTAGAATAACAAGTTTAGTATTATTATGCATTTTCTGAAGGATATGAGGTCTGAAACGCAAATGTCATTATTTAGTATTATTTAGTAAATTCAATCCTCAGTAACTTGCCAGACAACCACAAATTTTATGAGGAACAGACCAAAAATATGAGGGAAAAATCTGAACATTCTGCAAAAATCTAGACAGTTGAGCGGTATGCTTAGAAATTATGTTTTCCCTCCAAAACGTACCCTGTAAAGTTACCTAGTATTCTGCTATATAAAGAGCTACTTGTTTGCACAATGAGGATCACTGATGCATGACTTCAGTCATACATAGCCTAGTTTTAGTTTTTACCCTCACAGTGCCCATGTTAGCATGCTGTATCACCCCTTTGTAGTTAATGTACAAAAGACTTGACACCATGGATTGACATTTTGCCAATTTTTCACCTTGCAGCTTGGTAGATATGAGGCACTGTAGGAAATACCTCACATTCACCGTCAACTGACTAATCCTTAGAGAAACAGATACAGTATGTGAGAGATGTAATTACACACTATCAGCAAGACCCTCACACAGTAGTACTCAAAATAAGAATCAAGTTGTCAATAATGAAAGCATTTCACCCACAGTACTGCCATCACATAGACCTACATATGCTGAGGCACTTAAAAGCAACTTTCCTAAACCCCAAAGACCTCCTAGACATTTGTCCTATAAAAAGAATCCTCGGCCATCTCAAAAACACTCCACCAAAACAATAACAAACACAAAGTACAGTTGATATAAAAAGTGTACCCACCCCTGTTAAAATGCCAGGTTTTTGTGATATAAAAAATGAGACAACAATAAATCCTTTCAAAACTTTTCCCACCTTTAATGTGTCCTATAACCTGCACAATTCAATTGAAAAACAAACAAATCTGTTAGGGGGAAAAATATAAAAAATAAAAAAAAAAAACATACATTAAGCTGGTTGCATAAGTGTGCACACCCTTAAATTAATACTTTGTTGAAGCACCTTTTGATTTAATTACAGCATTCAGTCTTCTTGGGTACACACCTGCCATCAATTAAAGAGACTCAGATTAACCACTAATAAAGTTCAGCTGTCCTAGTAGGATTTTCCTGACATTTACTTAGTTGTTTGCTACAGCAAAAGCCATGGTTTGCAGAGAGCATCAAGGGGATCTCATTGTTGAAAGGTATCAGTCAGAAGAAGGGTACTAAAAATGTCCACAGCATTGGATATACCATGGAATACAGTGAAAACAGTCATCAAAAAGTGGAGAAAATATGTGACAACAGTGACGTTGCAAAGAACTGGATGTCCCTCCAAAATTGATGAAAAGATGAGATGAAAATTGGTCAGGGAGGCTGCCAAGAGACATACAGCAACACTGAAGGAGCTGCAGGAATTTCTGGCTGGTTGTGTACTACATGTGACAATAAACTCCCATATTCTCCATATGTCTGGGCTGTGGAGTAGGCTTGCAAGATGGAAGCCATTTCTTACACAGAAAAACATCCAGGCCCGGCTATAATTTGCAAAACAATACATAAAGTCTCCAAAAGGAATGTGAGAAAATGTGTTATGGTCTGATGAGACCAAGGTTGATCTTTTTAGCCACAATTCCAAAAGGTATGTTTGGTGCAAAAACAACACTTCACATCACCAAAAAAACACCATCCCCACGGTGAAGCATGGTGGTGGCAGTATCATGCTTTTGGGTTGCTTTTCTTCAGCTGGAACTGGGGCTTTAGTCAAGGTGGAGGAAATTATGAACAGTTCCAAATACCAGTCACTTTTGGCCCAAAACCTTCGGACATCTGCTAGAAACAATGACCCCAAGCATACATCCAAATCAACAGAAGAATGGCTTCGCAAGAAGAAAATTAAAGTTTTGGAATGGCCCAGATAGAGCCCAGACAAAAATCTAATAGAAAATCTGTGGGGTGACCTGAAGAGGGCTGTGCACAAGAGATGCCCTCTCAATTTGACAGATTTGGATTGCTTTTGCAAGGAAGAGTGGGCAAATATTGCCAAGTCAAGATGTGCCATGCTGATAGACTCCTACCCAAAAAGACTGAATAAAGTAATGTCTTTCAGCTTTTCTAGTTCGGGGTCGCCACAGTGGGTAACTCCGGTCCGCTAATGATTAGCAGTTGATTTTTATGGTGCCGAGTTGCCAGCCCAATGCCCAACCTTCAAAGAAGGCACACCCATTCACACACACACATCTACCTGCATGTCTTTAACGTCACTTGACTGTGGGGAGAACATGCAGAGTCCACACAGAAGGCGCCCCAGCTGGGAATCGAATGGGAGAACCTCTTGCTGTGAGGCGACAATGCTACTGCTGCACCACCAAAAAGACTGAATGTTGTAATTAAATCAAAGGTGCTTCAACAAAGTAATAGTTTAAGGGTCTGCACACTTATGCAACCAGCTTATCATACATTTTTTACATTTTACCCCTAACAGATTTGTTTTTTTTTTCAGTTGAATTGTACAGGTTATAGGTCGCATTAAAGGTAGGAAACATTTTGAAATGATGTATTGTGGTATCATTTTTTTATATTACAAAAACCTGGCATTTTAACAGGGGTGTGTAAACTTTTTATATCCACTGTATACAGCCACACCCTTTGGAGCCTCAACTACAAAGCCCATGAGGCAAACCAACACACTAACCAATATTTTAATCATAGGAAGCTGCATTGTGAGACATACAGATGTCCTGCTCACCAGGCAAAATAAGGAGAAATCATGGTCATTTGTCTAACAGGGGCCAGGATCCATCAAATCACCCACACACTCAAGTCATTAAACCACAAGTACCAGTATGTCTCAGCCATAGTCCATGTGAGTGTAAATGACATAAGACATACCTCCCTGGACTATATAAAGAGAGATATTGCAAATCTCTTGGGCTGTGTATCCCACGCTGTTATGTGCCTAGCACTGAGCAGCATTTTATCGTCATTAAGGATGTTGCCTCAATATGAAGAAAAGATGACTGACTTCAATAATTGGCTTCAGTTATGGTGATATTCCAAGGGGGTACAATATTTGCCAGCAGGGGAGGATATGGTCAAGAGACCATGTTGCTTTGCCAAATACGGTATGTGTCTGTCTCGTCTAGGACTTCCAATATTGGCAAAAACATTGGCCTTGCCCATAGTGCCTTTTTAAGCAATGTGAAACCAACAAACCTTCCAACATAGCAAAACCAACCAAGGAAATCTGAAGATGAAGAGGAATTTCACCTTTCAACACAACAAGGACCCCAAGCATACATCCAAATCAGCAAAAGAATGGCTTTACCAGAAGAAAATTCAGGCTAGCTACTGTACAGGCAGGGACCAAAGGTGGAGGTGTCTCAATCCTTATATACCACAAAATCTCCCCAAGAATAGTCATACAGGATGACATGCATGAGCATCTTCATGTTCAGATTTTGAGAGGCAAAGTACCATATCATATCCTTACAAGCTGTAGGACACCCTCTATGCCCCAAGTAACCCATAATTCATACTTACTGGAGGCCCTCGCTATTCAACCCAATACCCTATTAATGGTTGGCTTCAATTACCCCACTATGAATTGGGATACTTACATGATCCAAACTTATAGGGCCAGAGATTTCTGCACTTTGCAAACACAAACACCTTGGACCAGATAGTTCCAACAGTCACTAGGAGTACAAACATACTCAACCTAGTACTCACAAACATAGGAGAATGGTGTACCCCTTGTATAGTGTCCTCTCTGGAAATGTGTCAGACCACAAATCTATCCTCTTCATAATAAAAATCAGTTATGTTATCCTGACTAACTACATGTCATAAAACCAAGAAGGTCAAACAAGAAACTTTAGAAAAATCACTGTTCCACTGGTTAGAGCCAAATCCTTTAATGAAGTCAAAAACAAATCCAGTTCAACAATATGAGCGCTTTCATCTGCAACTAGGCAAACTTCATCAGATAAAATCCCACTGGTACAAAAGGCTTTATATATAGGTGTGTACCCAGAAACTTTACCCAGCCCAGGAGAAGATACGCGAATTGTGGCGCTCCAGCATTGCAGGAAAACAATGAACTGAACAGTTTTCTAGAAATAGGAGATCAGCGTGGGTTTCAACGAGTTATGGCAACTAAAGGTACTGCCTTCAATTCATCTAAAAATCAGCATAACACTGTTTCAGCCCCAGTGGTACCATGAGCTGACATGGGGGCCGATGCTATTCGTAAAACCTGTTATAAAGATATTTTAGAAAAGAAATTTGTTTTTCTTGAAGCAGTTGACAAGGGGAACCAAAACTTTACAAAAAAATTCTCACATCTAGATGAAAATTCTGTTTTAAACCTTAGAGACACTATATATGGATTCGAAAAATCATTATATAAATACAAATGCTTACAAATTGAAAATAACTATTTACATCTGTGTTTAAATAACAAGATTGTTCCGCAGGGGTTACGTTTTTACAAATACCCCTTTGGTATTGCTTACACTGCTAGTATAACCAAGGAATTTCAATGTTTTTTTGACGAATGTGGTTTTTCTTTGGTGTTGAAGTTAATTAAATACAATGAAGTGCATTTAAACAGTTTACTAACAGAAATTAACAATTTGCATCAAGGTATTATCAATGATTTATTGTTTGAACAACATCAGGATTTATTTGATAGAATTTTAAAGAGAACTGGTGCAAGAGTTGGTAAAGTGTTTGAGAGGAAACAGAAAACATTCTTTAGGGATAAGGGACAGTATGAGTCTGGAAAAGGTTATCCCCAGCCTTTTTACACTACTAATTTTGTTTCCAACCCAGGACCCAGGGAGGGGCAAACTAGGAGAACAGGTGTAACATTTCAACAGAATAGACGGTCATCGAGAACTGAGAGAAATTTACCATTTGATAGAAATTACACCAGGGACCCTTTTGTACCCCATTCACGGTCACTTGATGAGCTAGACTCTTTTCAGGAAGCGAACAAAGTTTTTTTAGGACCACGGAGGTCAGAGCGTCTAGCCAACAAAGCTCAGGCTGCGCCCACCCTGGATTCCCATTCCAATTTTCATCTGAAAAATCAGGGTTGGAACAACAGGGGGACCAGGGACAGATAGATTCCATTATCACACACTCTAATAGAATAGTCTCAGAATACCAAGGGTACAAGATATATAATTATACGAACTTAGAATTAGACAAAAGACACTTTAATTTGTTTTCCAAAGGATTTAAATTTGTAAAATACTTTAAAGGGGATTTA
The DNA here is from genome assembly GCF_019279795.1 of Protopterus annectens. NCBI lineage: Eukaryota > Metazoa > Chordata > Ceratodontiformes > Protopteridae > Protopterus > Protopterus annectens. The sequence continues at coordinate 1,881,206,247 of NC_056733.1, read as the reverse complement.
GCTCAAATTTTAATAGACCTCAAATTATATCTCAGGAAGTTAAATCTAAAAATAATATACAACAAAGAGGTTTCTGAGAAGCAAACTGGAAACAGGGATAATTACAGTGTCACCAGAAGGAGTGCATTTAATCCTCCCCTCCACCCACTTCTCAACACCTTTGAGAATGTTGTCACCAGAGAAATATATCACTCCTATGGTAAAAATGTTAATGGTTTTAAGTACAATTATAATCTGAAACAGGATGAAGCCAAACTATTGGAGGATTTAAAACAGAACAAGCATTTACGTTTTATGGAACCAGACAAGGGTGGGGGACTGGTTATGTTTAATCAAACGGATTACAAAAGTGCCTTAAACAAAATCTTGGCACAGGACAGCACCTATTGTTTGGCTTCCTACAATGAGATTCAGATTGCCTACACTAGAATAGATTCCCTTCTTGAAGAATATTGGGTAGAACAGCGTATCAATCCAACCACCTATTATTTTCTTCAACAAACCCACCCTATCATTCCTGTTTTTTTTGGGATACCTAAAATTCACAAAAATATTGTGCAACCTCCCTTTAGACCTATTGTTTCAGCCAGGGGATCCAAGACCCACCCACTTGCTGTTTTTATAGATCAGAACATCAATAAGATAGTTAACCAACAGGAACATCTTATCAAGGATTCGTGGGACTTTTTAGGGAGGATTAACAGCCATCTATGGTCCAAAGATAGTCTTTTTATTACCATAGATGTGAAAGACTTATTTTCTTGTATCCCCAGGAAGGAAGGGTTTGAATTTTTTGAAACAAGTATCCACAAACATTCAGATTTAACATTGGACAGGAAGCTTTTGTTATTAGAATTAATGGAAACAGTTTTGGATAATAATTTTATTATTTTTGAAGGTGACTTTTATAAACAAGTGAGTGGAGTTGCTATGGGGGCGGCTTGCGCCCCCATTTATGCAAATCTGGTCTTACTAGAATGGGAAACTCTATATATTTTTGAGAGTGCATTTTTTACAAAAATAAAAGCTTATTTTAGATTTTTGGATGACATTTTTGTCATTTGGGAAGGGACCCAGAAAGAGTTAGATGAATTTATTTTTTACATCAACGGTTCTACTTCTTTCCTTTCCTTTACTTATCAAGCTAACAGTGACTGTATCAGCTATTTGGACATTATGCTTATTAAAACGCCTAGTGGTTTCAAATCTAAGATATACAGAAAACCCACCTGGTGTAACAGTTACCTCCATTTTGACAGCCAACATCCATATTTTCAGAAAAAAAGTATTGTAAAAGGACAAGCTGTCAGAGTGGCGAGGATGACATCAGATTTTGATGACCTCCAAGAGGAATTTACTATCTTAGGTGAAATGTTTCGTGAGAGGGGTTACCCCAGAGAGTTGTTAGTAGAGACACTGGATGAAGTATATCAGGGATGGGGCACCCGCTACAAACCTTTACTTGGCCATCATATTTCCACTACAGTCAAACCAGAACCAAAATCTAAGGATTTTTCTGGATCATGCTCTATTGAGCACAACAACTTTTCCTTAATTTTCAAGAAGATTTTACAGGATAATTGGCCTATACTTAAGACAAATACAGACATCATGGAGGTAGTAGGAAACAAACCTATGTTCATACACTGGGTAGGTAACAATTTTAAGAGAACCTTGGAAGGAAGGGACACCCCTTTCAGACATGTTAGGGGTACCCACCCATGTGGTAGATGTGTTCAGTGTCCATGCATTAACACTTCAGACAGTATCAATTTGAACAATGGTCTGGGGAGTACAGTAAAATTTTGTAAGGGCAACTTTCATACCAAAATGGTAGTTTATTTGGCAACCTGTGACCATTGCCCAAGTTTTTACGTGGGCAAAATAGAACGGTCACTCAAAGAAAGGATATACGAACATAGAAATGACATTAAAATCAAAAAAGAAACCAGTGCCCTATACAAGCACACAACATCTTGTCCCTTTCCTCCACTTTTCAAATTTGGAATTATTGATGTAGTGGACATAGAACTTAGAGGAGGAGATGCCAAAAATGTCCTGTTACAGAAAGAGATTAGATGGCAACTGAGACTCAGGTCCAACATCCCCCCAGGGCTCAACGAATACATTAATATAAAAGCCATTCTAGTAGGTAAAGCTAATTATGTTTAAATCCCTTCAAATTTATTTATTTATTCTTTACCAAACACCTGATTTATCAAATTTTGGAAGGGATTCAACTTGTATTTTACCTTTTCATCCTTAATTGACAGATATTACAACTAGTATTTATACACTTTTTATACATTTTTTACACCATGAACATATTTTTACATTTTTATGTATAATATTACATATATATTTAAAATATATAAATTATATATATTTATATTTTACTACCTTTATTTTCACCATCATTTTTTATGTCTTTTTAGTATTTTTATGCAATATTTGATTGAGTTTCATGTGATCTTTTATAAAAGGAATAACCTTGTTGAGTTTTAAAGCATTTGTGATTTAACCATTTCAGGCATCCTTGTATTTCAATTGATTTAAATTGCTTCACAAAATTTTAAATTGCTTGATTGAATTATTGAAGGGAAAAGTTTCTGGGTACACACCTATATATAAAGCCTTTTGTACCAGTGGGATTTTATCTGATGAAGTTTGCCTAGTTGCAGACGAAAGCGCTCATATTGTTGAACTGGATTTGTTTTTTACTTCATTAAAGGATTTGGCTCTAACCAGTGGAACAGTGATTTTTCTATAACTACATGTCATAGCCTGTCAAAATTTCAAACCCCCTCCAAACCCAGAGAACACAGCTACCTATTCAGAATTGTTTACAGAAGCCCTATACAATCATGTCAATAATTGCACCAAGACAGCTATGCTCACCAGAAATAAGCTCAGAACTAACTCAAAAAACAAACCAAACTCTCTGGTAGCATCCAAACATAAACAGGTTGCACAGCAAAAGAAAAAGGTCATAGCCAAGATTAAGATGCACTACTCCCTGCATGATAAAAACACTCTCATCAATCTAAACAAATAATTATGAGGGCAAATTAAGTGTACTAAAGCCAATCTGAGGTAAAGATAGCCTCCCAGGAAAAGGACAAAGACAAGGTTTTCTTTAACTATGTCTAAAACTTCTAAGACAGCTGCCAGCAGTGTGCAGAACTGATTGTAAATGGAATCACCTACATGGAGCCAGAAGATCTAGCAAATCTGTGCTGACAAATTCAGCACTAATTTTAAGTCTGTCTCCCCAGTTGTTCCCCAGGAAATACCATCAAATAACGCCTCCCTAGTTATCACTAAGGAGTCGGTTCTAGACGTGGTCTTTAAGTCCAAAAGCACTACATCGATGGGCCACAGTAACATTCCAGCATAACTCTCAACTGTTCAGATTTTCAAAGAATGTCTAGATTGATGCCTCATGTTTTTAGTCTAGAATTTATGGTTTTGTGGCAAATCAATGAGGATTAAAGGCACTGCATAATGACATACATTTGAGTTTCAGACTTCAAATCCCTCAGAAAATGCATGCTATCACAAATCCTGCAATTTTTAAGTTTATAGGAGCAATTTCTAAAACCTGTCCCTATTTTTGGAGCTTTGTCCACTCATAGGCATGCATCCCAGGATGCATCTTAAATAGCTTGAAATGTGACCTGTTGGGACCATTGACATCACTGTTTTACTGTAGCTTCCAGATAGGCTTTCTGCCACAGGAATGGAGAATTGAAATGGTCATCCCTCTGCACAAGAACAGGCCATAAACAGACCCCAGAAACTACAGACCCATAAGTTTGATTAGTGTGATATGCAAAGCCATGGAAAAAGTATCACAAAAATGATTAATAATGACATAGAAAACCTTCAAACACAGTATTCCACTAAGTTTGATTCTGGCAAGGGTAGATCATGCTTACTTAAACTGGTGGACATTTTGAGAAGGTCACCAAAGTAATGGTTGAGGGCAAAGGGTGCATACTGCCTACCTTGACCTGGCTAAAGCATTTCATACAATACCCCACTTGGGTATTGTAAGCAAACTTACAAATGTAGGTTGCAAAGCCCTGGGTTATGTGCTGGAGGATATTAGGATAGAGGAGACCACCTCCACTAAGATGCCAGTCAGTATTGGAGTCCTCCGCTGCTCTGTGCTGGGACTACTTCTCAGAAGTCAAGGTCAATGTCAAGGGCATCTGGCTGACCTAACTGCAAATGAGTGCACACTAGAAACAGTCAATGAATCCCCCAGACACTACCATCGTATATGAAGACCTAATACAGACCAATGACTGGGGTCAAAGCCATGGCTTAAACCTCAGTGTCAGGAAATGTATAACAGTACTCTTCTGGAAGTCAACAACCATAGGAAATTACATCATTGATGGCACACTCCTAAGAGTAGAACCAGTAGTCGGGTAATTGGGTACACAGGTAGATAGTAACATGGCTTTCAGCCAAAATTTGCCTAAGGTAGTAAGGAAATCATTCTGTGTTGCTTAGGTTATAAGCAAGGGCATGGCATCTAGGTCCATGGAAATCATCATTCCACTGTATTTGGTCCACTTCAGGCCCATCATTGAGTGCAACGCCCCCTTTGGTATGTATATTACCAGGCACACACAACAACTGGAATGTCCACTGATGTTCCTCACAAAAAAAAAAAAAACAGGATGTAAACAGTAGGTCCCATGTAGATTGCCTCAAACTCCTATCTCTACACTTTATTTTCTACAGATGGTTGAGACAAAATCTATGCCTGATATACAAAACATTCTTGAATCCCACTCCGATGGACCTTTTGTATACCCACAAAATGAATAGCATCAGAATTACTTGATATAGGGCTTTACACTTAGATTTCAACATACATAGCACATGTTCTTCCTTATTTAGAATAAGCTGCACATCTATGTGAAGCAGAGATCTTCCCCAACCCTATTCAAGAGAAACCTGCACAAATGGATGGGGAATTGGATATACACGCAGGGACTCTAATGAACAGAGGCAGCCTGTAAGTCTTAGCCAAGGTTACTTATATCCCTTAAAATAACTTCTAAGGCACATAAACTTGTGGCATATAATCAGGATACTAGGCTAGGATTATAAATGTCCCAGTGGTCATTAACCTAGTTAGTATATACCTATGAGCCTATGATGGTTAAAAAAAATCTGTGGTGTGCGCAATTGTGACACATAGAAGATTCATTTCCATGGAAGTGTGAGTGTTGAACTATTTGCATTTTGTGATCTTGGTCGTGCTGGTGGTATTCTATAGAGACACAAGGGAAATATAAATGAAAAAACATGTGAATGGAGATCCTAGAAGAAAAAAATTGCAAAGAGGTAGCCCCCCACCCCAAATCTGGATCCAGAAGACCCTGAAATTCCTAGCAGGCATACCACATATCAGAGGGCTGGTGATGAGAAAGTTATGCCTTACAAGCATCAGATGGCACATAAAGGGTCTGAGGAACAGCTTACTGCTAAAAACAGACAGGGATGAAGAAGTGTTCTGTGAGTAGTATACCATTAGAAACAAAAATATCTTTTAAAGTCTCCCACTATACGTGATGGGTCTGCAAAGTATCCACTATCCAACTATCTCTCCTAGAAAAAAGGAAAACTCTTCATAGTCTCCAGTATATAAGTTTGTGTTTCCCACAGCTAAGATGAAATATTTCTTGGAGGACCTCCTTGTAAGTTCCTATGTATATATTTTTTCAGTCTGTCAAAGAAGCAAAAAGTTCACTTGACTGCCTCAGTCAGTACCATACACTTTATAGTGCTGAAGTGAATGGCAGAATAAATAGGAGCTGCCAAACAAAACTACTTTCAAAGAGAATCAGCCTCTGTCTGAGGTGCTTTAAGACATGAGTAATCTATTGATTTTTGGACAACCACCAACGAAATCTCTGGACTTTCACCAGGGGATCCAAGGTGAGAAATTGAAGGGTGGAGTAGATTTTAGAGCTCAGGAGAACTTCTTCATTTCTTAAACTATTAAGTTACAGGAAAAACGAGGACCATTGCCTTGTATGCTGCAGATATCTGACAAACTGATGTAATATATGTAGACAAAAAAAGAATATCACATGATAAGGGTATTTGCTTTTTAATAGGATTTTCACCATGGATCCAAGACGAGAAAATGGATGGTGGAATAGATTTTAGAGCTTAGGAGAACTCTTAATTCATTTCTTAAACCATTGCATTAGAGGAAAAAAGATGACCATTGCCTTGTATGCTGCAGATGTCTGACAAATTAATGTAATGCATAGATTTAAAAACAGGACATCACAGGATAGAGTCTGTCATGAAACATACAAGCAAAGTGACATCTTGGACAGGTTGCATACCTAAAGAGTAAGTACTGAATTTGAGCCTAATTAGCCTGTCTGAGGCCAAACAATACAATGGGACAGAAAAGGAGTATATTAGCAGAAGGTCTCTGCATCTCAGTGCCCAGCCAGGCAAAAAACAGCATACTGGCAGTAACAAGTAAAGACAGTTAGTTGGCATACATCAGAAAACTCCATTTTCTTAGAATTTTTATTTATTGGATGGCACAGTGGTGCAGCAGTAGCATTGTTGCCTCACAGCAAGAGGTTCTCTGGTTTGATTCTTGGCTGGAATGCCTTCTGTGTGGAGTCTGCATGTCCTCCCTGTGTTCATGTGGGTTTCCTCTGGGTACTCCAGCTTCTTACCACATTACAAAGACACGCGTCTGGAGTGTTTCTCCCCGGGCTTCTGCTGAAAATTGTCTTTGTTCCAAATCGGACTTTCCCAGTAAACAAAGGCTAAATAAATATTCATTTATTCATTGGCCATGAGATTAAGCTATATGTGATGCAGGAGTCAGTATCATGAATGTGAAGGAAGAGCTATGATTAGGCTAGTCAGTGATACTCTAATTCATAGGCACTCTGCCCATAAATTTTATCCCATTTACTAACACAAAGACAAAAGCATTTCCTCGTCAACAGTGCAAAATAGACTATCTGCCCAAAGAACCAAAGTTCACAGAATCATGTTTGCAAACCAGAATATAAGTTGTGAATGAGATGCTGTTTAAAAGAAGGGAAGGGGGGACACTCTGATTAAGGTTTTGGAGAAGAATAAAGATGATGCTGGGAAACTTAAGACAACAAAGCAGGATGCATCTAAAAACTGCAGACTGCATGCTATGCAGGACCCTTTACTGGAAGGCAGGACAGGGCCACATAACATTCTGACACCCAAGATACATCCCAGTGGTCAGGCTTGGAGGATCCTCAGCCAATCATTATTATTCAGAAGCTTTAAGGTGAATTAAGTCTAACAGCTGACTTTAAATTCACCTCTATCTTTATATCACAAAATTCTTCTTTTTATCCTTTCTTAGCAGCCAGCATTATAATTTCTTTCTAAGTAAAATAAATTGTTATTCCCACATCTTGTCTTCATTGCTAGTACAGAAAGAACTGTTGATTGGTCACTAGCCATTAACAATTTTACTATCCTTAACTTCATATTCATTTCCTCATTTTCCAAAGATCACAAATCATTATAATTTCATGCTTACGACCTTCTCATCTGTCGCAATCTGGCTTGCAGAAATGCATTTAGAAAAATGCTACCCCTGATCGGTCCCTAATTCTGGAATGTATTCTTATTCACGTATGTTGTAATCACCATTTAGGTTAATTGTGTTCAGACTTATTATGCAAACCAAGTGAATGCTGATTCATTCTTAGACTCTATTTCTCCAGTAAACTGTTTCCTAGCTACTCAGAGTCCCTTTGCAGAGGCAGCAGAGGCAATGTCAAGTTAAGTGGCTTGCCCAGCTTTACACAATAGGCAAAGGCTGGCAGTGTGATTCAAACCCAAGACCATGGTAGAGTCTGGCACCATATTGTCATCAATCATTCTAATCAATTTCTACTCCCCCCCCCATATGTGCTGAAACAAAACACCAATTCCCATCATCCTACAGTTTAACAATTTAACAGGAAGTACTTTCCATTCTTGTCCCATCCTGTCCTTTCTCAAGGCCACATATCCAAGGAGTGCTGTAACCATCCTTACATCCATGCTCAGTTTTCTAAAATTCCTTCCACAAATTTCCTGTTCTCCAGTACTGCAAGGAAAGAGAGCTTCTTATTCCTCAGATTTCTTGTACTGAGAAATAAAGTCATCTACCCCTGGCTACCTTCTTCCATCAGTACTTGGTTGTAATACTGGCGAAGGCTCTTGCCACCCCTATAGTGCCTGTTTTAGGCAGTGTTCCAAAGACCAAATTACCACTGTAACAGGTACAACAAATGCAATCTGAGGGTCATGACACTCAATGCTAGAAGTCTAAATCTAAAAATTCACTCACTTGAAGCACTTCTTAAAATGGAGAACATCAACATTTATAACACAGACCTGGTTCAAGGCAGCAGAAAGCACCCTGCACTACCAGGTTATAACTCATTCCACACCTTTCGGCCCCAGAACTTGGACTGAAGCTCCAAAGGCAGTGGTGTTTCCATATTCATAAAAGATGTGCACACCTCCAGACTGGTACCGCAACATAACACATCAGAGCTACTTCAGGTGCAGCTAACATTGGGTAAGACAGCAATTCAGGTTGTAGCCAGATATAGGTCCCCAAACATGTCCCAAGACTCACACTCCACATTCCTAAGCACCCTGGAGAATATTAGGGTCCAACCTAACATTCTCATACTGGGTGACTTCAACTACCTTTTCATTAACTGGGAAAACTACTCATGTACCAATCACTTGCCCAATGTTTCTGGAATTCATTAATTCCAATGCTTTGGATCAGCTCACTCTTACTCCCACTAGAGGTAGCAACATCCTTGAACAGGTCATTACTAACATGGGCGACCATTGCTCTACACCAATAGTCACCTCCTCCCTCTTTAGATATGACCACAAACTAATCACCTTAGAAATGCACCCCCCTCCCCACAAAATACTTCTCCAAAGCTAACTTTGGACACCTAAAAACAGAGGTGGCTAACTTCAAGCCACCCATGCAAATGGAGACTAGCTGCATGACCACCGAGTCATACACCAATGCACTGTATGAACATGTACACATATGCATGGATCTCGCCATACCCAATAGAACCAAGATGCTCTCCTCCAAAAAAAGCAAGCCAATCTGGTGGTCCCCTGCCATAAACAAACTCTACAACAGAAGGAAGAAACTGATGTGGAATAAGGTGAAGTCCCAAGATGAAAAAGAACCTTATCAGCCTCAACAAAAAGTTGAGATCCCTCATCAAATCTTCTAAAGCTAGCTATGAAAACAGAATTGCAACAGATAGTAAAGACAACCACAAGGCCCTCTATAATTATGTAAAGAATCTCCATGGCAATACCCAGATTTGCTCTGAGCTACTGCACAATGGCACCTCCTATACCGAGCCAACAGATATTGCCAATATACTGAACAACAGATTCAGTGCCAACTTTACCCCCCCCCAAGGGACCAATCACAATACAATTAGACTGCCAGGCACCCAGTATTACTGTTACACAGGTTAAAACAGCACTGTCCAAGGCCAAGAATACAGCTTCTATTGGACCTGACGATATCTCTGACTGTGTTCTACATGAACTACAGAGTGAACTGGCACCTCACCTGTGTGCCCTGTTCATTCACAGCTACACCTCAGGCTATGTCCCTACTGAATGGTGCACTGCTACAGTCATCCCTCTACACAAAGGAGGAGTGACTACAGACCCTGGGAACTATCACCCCATTAGCCTGATAAGTCTGATATGCAGAGCTATGGAACACATCATCATGGACCTAATAAACAAGGATATAGGTAATCTCCAAACTCTTGATTCCACACACTTTGGTTTTGTGAAGGGTAGATCATGCCTGCTCAACTTGGTCGACTTTGAGTCAGTCATCAGAGCTGTGGAAGAAGGCAAGGTGGTTCATACAGCCTACCTTGATCTGGCCAAGGCCTTTGATACCATTCCCCACTCGGAAATCATAGAAAAACTCACTAAGCTTGGCATCAACCCTATATCACTAGGTGGGTTGCAAACTGACTCATAAATAGAACCCACAGTGTGAAAGTAGCTGACTCCAAGTAAGACTACCGACTAGTCATGATTGGAGTCCCACAGGGTTTGGTCCTGGGTACTTTCCTGTTTGGTATCTACTTCTCTGAAGTCCAGGCCAAAACAAAGGGAATCTGGCTGACAAAGTTCGCAGACAATTGCAAGTTGGGAGCTATTATTAACTCCCCAAGTGATGCTGACATCCTACAGAATGGCCTCACTGAGACCAACAACTGGTGTCAGAACCATGGCCATAAGCTCAATGCCAAAAAATGTGTCATCATCCCCTTTGGAAAAAAAACAGTTCCCATTAATTACCACATCGATGGTAGTCCACTGTACACAGAAGCCATTATAAGAGATCTGGGACAGGTTGACAGCAACCTGTCTTTTGATCACCACATTGCCACTGTGGTCAGAAAGTCCTTCTATATGGCACATCTCATTACTAAGAGTTTTGCATCCAGGAAGAAAGAGGTTATTGTCTCCCTCTACTCTTCCCTCATTAGGCCAATCATTGACTACAATGCCCCATTTGGTGTGTACCTCACTAGACACCTGCAACAACTGGAGAGGCTGCAAAAGTACCTCACAAAGAGGATCCTAGGCCTTAAACACTTGTCCTATATGGACAGACTCAAAAAACTCCAACTATTCTCTGTCTCATATTGCCTACTTAGAGGCGATCTCTGCTCAATTTACAAAGCCATGACTGACCCAGCACTGTTAGAAATGCTACCCAGAGACTGCCCATGCTACGGAATAGACTTCCCATACATGTCAAGCAGAACACTTCGCTGACCCTCTTCAAGAGAAATCTCGATGAGTGGATGAGAAATAGAAAATTCACCCTGGGGATTACTCCAGTGGCTCTACTCGACAGAGGCACTGGGAACTAAGGTCAGGTGGCACGATGCCTGGGTAATCCTATGGCTAGGCTTGTAAAGGCCCCAGGGCCATTAGCCTAGTACATCCCTATGAACCTATGAACGTATATGTAGCTATCTTCCTCTCTGCTGTAATTAATATTTCTGCTTTGAAAACCATTTTTGCATTACCTTCAGTATGTAGTTCCATTTTTGCAGTAACCAGAAGCCTATCATCTGTAAACAGATGTGTTGCCATCCAGCTTCCTTCCAGCTTGATTAGTTTTCTTTTTGCGCCAGTGCTTGAACTGGAAATGAAGCAGCTAAAACCTTTGTATTTTTATGTAGTCTCTCTCTTTATTCATGAGAAATCTGGCTACAGTAACATATTTTCCCTACCTAGAAGTAACTACACCACTCTTGGGTGGTTAGGACACTTTAATGCAGCACCCAATGGGTAGATCATCAGTCCACACTTTTCTTCCCATATAGGTGTCCTATTACAGACTACGTTCTATACACCCCATGGAAGAAGTGCACAATACTGGATAGTAAGTTCATAGTTTCCACAATGCAGCGCACTGTTGATTCTACAACACATTTTCAGTGTCACTGTATGATATGTGCTGGATCTGGATATGTCTGGTCATGTTATTCAAGGAATATACTGCTTACCACATTTGTACATGCCACAACAAGAGAACAGTGTGCATGGTACTGCCATCCTTACTGCATATGTGGCTATTCAGATATTATGAGAATCAAACCTAGGTTCATACTACCCTGCCAATACAGCACAACACATTGTGGATAGCCCCCAAGACCGACACTGGCACAGTAGCTCCAGATGCAGACTAGTGTAAGTTTACAATTATATGATCAATATACAGCACAGTCATATATACTAGAAGTAGTAAGCCAAACAATGTATCAGTCTGTACTGCTGTGTGCATCCTACACAACAGGTTCAGTATGGCACTGTAATACGACTGCGGCATGCAGACAGAACTGGGTGCAGGAGTCATTCAGCAGCTACGAACCTATGCTTCCAATCCATTTTGCAATTAGTATGGTATTATATCAAGACAAAGTCTGACAATCCCTTCAGACTGGGTCACAATTACTGATCATTCCTAGACAAAGACATATTGCCTGGTGAAAGGTAAGTCCAAGAGAAGCCAGATAAGTTTAGCATGGTACAGTATGAAAAGCAGATGTGAGTTCATCACAGTAAAAAAGGAAACTGCCACACTGACTACAAATAAATACATGGAAATCATGAAAAAACGTTCATGCATTACTTACTTCCATTACCTACATTTAAAATGGAAGCCAGATGGTAATATGTTTACAGAGTCATAAACTAAATCAACACAAAACATCAGACATAAGTGATTGCTATGAATGAGAGAAACTGCAGGGTGCCATATTTGTTCACTCTGGTAATTTGCAGAAGTGTTGAGTAAGGGGATTTAAAGTGGAACAGTCACGTCCTCATTAAATGCCCATGAGACTTTTTCATTCTGCTACTTAATACAGTATGATTATACAAGCACGCTCTGCTTGAATTGCTCAGTAAGCATAAACCTCACACACAGATGTTTATTAAAACTGTTTTCAAAAAGAAAGACAGGCTGGTAAAAGTGGTATGTAGAAACAAAAATAAATGTGCATTCTTTTTATTATAATTCTGCCATATCGACCATAAAATCCTTTGTAAAGGGGTGATAAAACTGTGAGGTACTAAGGACTCATTTGCAAGTACAGTCAGAAAGAATTAAACTGTATCTGTCTGGGAGCAGGTCTATACAAACTAAAGTTAGTAATTACTCCACTTGCTAGAGACTGCAGCTGATGATTTACTAGTGGAATTAGTGCTTTTGAGAATCCGTGGTAAGGGGAGAATGAAAAAGCAGAACTATACCGTCTTTGACTGAGTGACAACTATGGCACATAGGTGCATTGGTTCTTACTAGATACATAGCCTGTGCGAGTACATGTACCCTTACCATGCAACCCACAGAGTAGACTGGATGGATACTCCTCCCTTAAGCTCAGTTAGGGTTATACTGCTTACTCCTAGAGTAATATTGTGAGTACTAATCCAATTATTAAGGCAGAACTTGAATTAATCCAAGGTGACACATTGCTTGACATGCAAGGAGAGTTTGTTGCATAGGTTGGGAATTTTTTGAGTAAGTAACTTAGTCAAAGTGGTCTTGCTCATGTTGTATGTGTAGTAGGATGAGCTTATTAATAAATAAACACACACACACACACACACACACACACACACACACACACACACACACACACACACACACACACACACACACACATTATATCTATAAATATATATATAGGTTCATAGGTAGATACTAGGCTATCTGCCCAAGGGCATTTTTAAGCCTAGCCATTGTGTGTCAGCTTTCACTGCCCCATTGATTAATTAACTGAGCCTCTGTCAAGAAGAGCCAATGAAGTGATCCCAGGGGTGTATTTTCTGTTACCCATCCAGTCATCAAGGTTTCTCTTGAAGAGTGTTAGTGAGGGGCTCTGCCTAATGTAGTTAGGAATTTTGTTCCAAAGCATGGGGAGTCTCTGTGACAGGAATCTAACCCTCCAGCATGTTCTATGTATTGTTGTGGTGAGGTTTAGCTCACTAGAGTGAGTGGCTCGCAATGACTCTGATTTCTTTAGATGGAGCATGTCCATCAATTCTGAGTTGGACATGGCTTTGTAAGTCAGGCAGAGATCACCTCTGAGTAAGCGATATGCCACTGAATACAGATGGAGTTTTTCCAGTTGGGCTGCATAGGACATATGTTTGAGACCAGTAATCCTCTTGGTGAAGTACTTTTGTGGTCTTTCCAGCTGTTGGAAGTGTCTTGTGAGGTACATCCCAAATGGGGCATTGTACTCTATGATGGGTCTGATGAGTGACGAGTAGAGGAGCACTATAACCTCTTTATATCTAGATGAGAACCATTTAGTAATTAGATGGGCTGCATAGAAGGATTTCCTAACTACTTTGGCAATATGATTGTCAAAGGAGAGATTACTATCTACCTGGGTCCCCAGATCTCTTATTACCTCTTCTGTATTAAGGGGGCTGCCACCTATGTGGTAATTCATGGGTGTTTTGTTTTTCCCAAATGGGATGACTATGCATTTTTTGGCATTTAGCTTGAGACCATGACTTTGACACCAGGTGTCCATCTCAGTATGGCCCTTTTGGAGAATGTCTGTGTCAGCTGGAGAGTCAGTTATGGCTCCCAGTTTGCAGTCATCATCGAACTTGGTTAGCCATAGTCCTCATGTGTTTGCCTGTACTTCTGAGTAGTATATGCCGAACAGTAGGGGTCCCAGGACAGAGCCTTGTGCTGGTTTAAAGTTGGACCTGGAGCCCACTATTCTTACCATGTGAGTTCTGTCTGTAAGCCAGTTGGCAACCCATCTCGTGACGTAGGGGTTTATGTTCAGACTGGTGAGTTTTTCTATAATTCCCGAGTGGGGAATGGTGTCAAAAGCCTTGGCGCGATCAAGGTAGGCTGTGTGAACTACCTTTCTCTCATCTATGGCCTTGGTGACTGTCTTGAAAAAGTCAACAAGGTTTAGTAGGCATGATCTGCCCTTAACAAAGCCGAACTGGGTCGGGTCAAGTGTTTGGAGGTTTCCAATGTCTTTGTTAATGATTTCCATGATGATGCGCTCCATAGCGTTGCAGACCAGGCTAGTCAGGCTTATGGGCCAACAGTTACCAGGGTCAGTTGTGGCCCCTATTTTGTGGAGCGGAATAACCGTTGCTGTGTGCCATTCTATGGGCACGTAGCCTGTGGAGAGGCTGAGGTTGAACAGTGTGTTTATGTGGGGGGTTAGTTCGTTCTGCAGTTCATGCAAGACGTACACTTTTCCGGTACTGTTGTGGGCCCTTTTGGGGGTGAGAGGGGGGTGAAATTTGCACTGAATCTATCTGCCAGGATGTTGGCAATATCAGTGGGTTCAGTATATTTTGTGCTGTTTTGCACTAGCTCGGAGCATATCTGCGAGTTGCCACTTAGATTCTTGACATAGATAAAGAAGGCTTTGTGGCTATCTTTCAAATCCTTGGCTATTTTTCTTTCGAAGTTAGCCTTGGAGGATTTTATGAGGGACCTTAGTTTCTTACTGATACTGATCAGGGATGTCTTTCCTTCTTGGGATTTGCTTTTTTTCTGAACTAGTTTCCTCCTTCTATTGTATAGCCTGTTTATGGCAAGGGTCCACCAGACTGGTTTCCTTCTCTTAGGGGAGTGAGTCTTGGTTTTGCTAGGGATGGCATGATCCATGCATCATTGTAGGTGCTCATAGAGTGCATTTGTAAAGGTTTCTACATCTTGGGCAGCATTATCCTTTAGCATGGGGGCTGTGAAACTTGCCACCTCTGTCTTAAGTAAGGTGAAGTTTGCTTTAGAAAAGTTTTTTACTGTGGTTTCCTTAGTTGGGGGTGGTGGTGGGGTGTGGACATCCAGAGTGATTAGTTTATGGTCTGATCTAACCAGTGATGGGTTGACCTCTGGTGTGGAACACCTGTTGCCCATGCTGGTGATGACCAGGTCCAATAAGTTTTCACCTCTGGTAGGGGAGTTTACCAGCTGATCCAGGGCATTTGAGTTGATATAAAATCACTATGACTGCTTTCACACTTTGTTAAAAAATTTAACACCTTGATGTTCACAGAACTTCAGAGGCAGAACAACTTCACAAAAATGAGAGAGTATAGATTGCTAAAAAATAAAACAATTAATCAATTAACCAGCTGGTTAGAAAAAAACAATGATTTACAAGAAACAGGTACATTTGATTATATTAAAATCCTATCAATTGCAATCTGTGTTGAGGCACCAAGACCTGAACATGTAAAATTAACATAGCTTCTTTATTTTCTGATAAATATTTCACATCCATTATACTCCCTTCAAACTTAAGCTGATACAAAATAGCCACAGTAAGACCACTGGAGATGTGATTAGGATTCTTTAAAAAATGGTGAGCAACACGGATAT
The DNA here is from genome assembly GCF_019279795.1 of Protopterus annectens. Lineage (NCBI taxonomy): Eukaryota > Metazoa > Chordata > Ceratodontiformes > Protopteridae > Protopterus > Protopterus annectens. The sequence continues at coordinate 1,881,190,244 of NC_056733.1, read as the reverse complement.
GTTCACTACCTTAGCAATTTTCCTAAGGTGCTGCTGCATTCTGACTTTACATTCCCTTTAAGTTTCTGCTATATAATCCAGATCACAAAATCATTTCAGGGCATACATAACACACATACTGTCACAAACATAAGTTCCAATTGTGTCTTACTTTTTATGCTAATGCTGCCTCTTTCCAGAATAAATAATTAACATATGCAACAATTATAACAGGGGATAGTGCCTCTTTAGTGGTCAATTAATTGTACTTTAGGCCTTATGTAATTTTTCAATCTCTGGGCCCCAATCCCCACAAAATCTTTTTGGAGGACCACACATAAATACACATGTTCTTTTGAATTCATATTCCTAATTAAAGACCATTTGAATGGTTGTCATTATAACCCATTAACCCATCTACACCTATCAGTTATAGTCACTTGACTGTGTACACCTTAAATGTCCAGTAATGATTAAAAATGGCCACAGTAAAATACAATCCACTATATAGTAATGCAAACTGATCCTGCAAAGCCAGACAAATAACTGTTTAACTTGATCATGACAATAAGGTTACCATTCACATCCTCAGACATTATCCAGCAATTATATCCATATTGTTGGTTGTGTACATCAGAGATGTCTGTATAACTTAACTAGCAGAAAGTTCAAACATTCTCATTTACACATAACGCCAATACACAGCAATTACTTCCCCATTGTTGACTGTGTATACTTCAGATGTGTGACTATGTAAAAATAAATAAATGCTAGTTATGAACACAGTTGTGTGTTTCAGGTTTTGTTTTACACAATCACATAGTAGCCCAAAAATCCAACTAATTTCATGGAAATGTGTATTAGTACTGCAAAGCCAAACTGCTTAGAATGATCAAATGACAAGAGAGGAAGCAACTTTCATCCACAGATAATCTCTCCCATCCCCCATCCAGCACTTATGGCCACTTTGCTGTACACACTTCATCTCATTTTGATAAAAGTAATATCCCCCAACCTCTTACAGAAAGAATCAGGACCAAGCCAAAAATGAATGAGGGACAAAGGTCTAGTATAAATGACAGACTTTAAATATTGCTGTTATGTGCTCAATTGCTAGATTAAAAGTATTTGTGTTAGCATAGATCATAGGCTCATAGGAAGTTACTAGGCTATTGGCTCTGAGGCTCTTAAAAGCCTAGCCAAGAATTGTCCATGTTCTGACAAGTCAGCACCCAATGCCCCTGTCCAGCAGGGACACAGGTGGAATCCCAGGGGAGTATTTTCTGTTTCCCATCCAGTTATCTAGGTTGCACTTAAAAAGAGTTAATGAGGTAGTCTGCTTGATGTGGAGAGGGAGTTTATTCCACTGAATGGGGAGTCTTTGGGACAAAAAATCTGTCCTGACAACAAGTCCTATTGATGTCACAGGCCAGGTTGAAGACGTGCATGCGGGTTACTGGAGTGGAGCTTGACTTGCAAATATGCAGCAGTCCCATCAAGGTGGGGTCTGAGATTGCTTTGTATGCCAGACAGAGGTCACCTCTGAGGAGTCTGTATGAGACTGACTAGAGGGACAGGGCCTTTAGCCTGTCTGTGTAGGGTAGATGTTTGAAGCCCTGGATTCTCCTGCTGAGGTGCCTCTGTGGTCTCTCCAGCTGCTGCATGTGCTTTGTGAGGTAAATGCCAAAAGGGGCATTGTACTCAATAATGGGTCTTTTAGGGGAAAAATACAGGGATGTTATGACCTTGTTGTCCCTGGATGAGATCCACTTACTAATGAAGTGAGCCATGTAGAAAGCTTTCCACACAATGGAGGCAATATGGTGGTCAAATGTGAGCTTGCTATCAACCTGGATGCCTAATTCCCTCACGACTGATTGTGTGCTTAGGACCTTGTTATTAATGTGATAATTTGTGGGGATCTCACTCTCCCCAAAGGGGATGATGATGCATTTTCTAACATTCAGTTTGAGGTCATGCTTCAGGCACAAGTCTTTTGTTTGGGTGAGACCTTCTTGGAGGACGTCCAAGCAAACATTTTTTGAAGATGGAGTCTAAAACTCTAATTGCATGTCATTATTTACTGACTGTAATCCTCAGTGATTTGCCATAAACCATACATTTTATGAAGAACATACCAAAAACATTAGGCAAAATCAGAAGTATTTTTCAGACTCATGGACAATTGAAAGCTATGGAAATTTAGCATTGCTTCACATACACAATAGCTAGCCCATTAATCCTGCAAATCCATGTAAACAACAAGAGGGTAAGTTACTTTTATCCAGAAATAGGCCGCATTTCCTTCAAGCTGTAACAGCCACTTTATTGTGTATACCTTATCTGTCTATTGTGAAAAATAATACATTGCAACATCTTAATGCAAGGATCAAGGGCAACACAAAACAAATAATGAAGGACACACAATTCAAAATCAAAAATAGATTGTAAAGGTAGCTCTTATGTAATGATTGTTGCTAGAATTAACAGCTTTTACATTGGAATACATTTCATTGTTAAAACAAGGCTTAGCATTAGCAACAGTAAACATCAGTTCTATTGAGGCTTACATTCTCTGAAAATGCATTGAAGCTCACATTTATTGAAAATATATCGAAACTCACATTCATTGAAAATGCACCAAGCCAGTGGTGGATTAAGTGTAGTTTGGTCCCTGGGCTGTTTTCAAACCACTGGCACCCTGAAAAATTTTTAGAACCATGCATAAATGCATGTGTTATTTGAGTCACCTTCTTGATTTAATGTATTTATTGTTAAATACAGCAAGATTCCTTAGAGTGCATTTTAAATTTGTAGCTTTGAACATATTTTCCATTAAGCAGTGAAACAAAATATATGAACAGATAAATGACAAAAGTACCCATTTCAGAGCATTTCAAACAACTGATAGTTGGTTTAGATGATTAAGGCTCTTGTCACCTGTAGCCAGGGCATAGGGTTTGAACCTAAGCAAGTTAATTAACTAAACTGTCCCTCCTAACAAGCGCATTTCACACACACACACACACACACACACACACACACACGCACACTAACTTGAAATCAAAAAGCATTTGAAAAATGGTGGTCTGCACCATCTGCCAGCTTAACTAAAGGAAATCAGGAGCTCATACCTGCAAGTTACATAAGGCACTTCCGCAGCAAATTGTACCAGTCTCCTAACAAGTGTTCAACTTTGAAAATCAAATCTTACTCATTGCGCTGTGTGTGTGCATCTTACTGCCTTGGATGTATGCATGCAGAAACAAAATTGAGTGTCAGAAAAAACTAAAGTAGGAAACCATTCTTTTTTTTTAGTTAGGAAGAGAAATGAGGCTAATGCAAACATGTTCATTTTGTGAGGGCAGTAATAGGGCAAGAGAGATGATAATAAAATAAGCTAAAATGGTAAACTGCAGGTGGAAGTATAGTCTGAAATGCACTATGGTAGAGACTCCTATAATGAAAGGATGGAGTGCATAGTAGCAAGGATCAAGATTAGCATTCATTTGAGAAGCTGATTGGATATCATGACTGTTAGGTAACTGGAAGGAAGAATCCTGCACAGGATTAAAGTGGATTGGCTAAGTATGACTAGGTAGACATTGATGAATAAGATAAATGTGGAGTAGATGGGGTGTGTGGCAAAACGGGGTAGGGTAGGGGGTGGAGTGAGCCCAAGCAGAGCAAGGGCAAACAGAGGATGGTCCTGAGACATGTGTGTTTCTGAGTATCAGAAACAATCTGTTTCATCAGCCAACTGCTAGATAGGTGTTACCAATGTAATTACAGAGAAAATTAATGGAACAATCAGCAGCTATAATTGCCCTCAGTTTACTTTTTCAGAGTTCAGTATGGGAAGGAAAAAAGTGTTAGATGTATGACTGTTAGAAGAAATTCAGCATCTTGGGTTGCCAGCATGGTTCAGTCTTCACTAAAGAAACAGTAGCAGTTCACTTAAATGCTTGATTTTCAAAAGGGGATAAGCTGTTCATGGGTAATGAAACCATACATATCAAGACATAATTGCTTTAATAAGCCTGAGCTACATTAACACATGCAGTGTTCTTTTCTTTTAGTAGTAACAGAAATGATTTTATCAGCATACCTAGGGGCTGACAAAGGTGTCATTCTATATATTGTCCACACAGAAAAAATTTTATACAGGCTGCAAATCCTCCGGACAAAAGATAGATTATTTTATGCACAACAACATGGAAACCAGTGACTTTCAATACTGTGCAGAAGGGGCAGTCTTGCAAGCTTACTGGCCCAGAAAGATGTCAGTCTATCTATTGCCCACACAGAAAAAAATTTATTGCAGGCTGCAAATCCTACTAACAGAAAACAGATATCTGTTGTGTAATGATGCAGAATGACAGGTAAATTGATGACTTTTGATACTGTGTGAAAGGAGAAATGTTGCCAGCCATGATTCTGTCTGTGGTTTGAGGAAGCTGTACCAACACTAAGTTCATTGGTAATATCTTTTGATGGAATGAAAGGGACAGAAAGAGAAAGAGACTGATTCTGCAAAATATAATCTACTAAATTGTTTTTGGAGTTCAAGAAACTGTAATTTGATTGTTGCTAACAGATTATATATGTATTTGCATGTCTGTGTGTCTTTGTGTATGTACTTAAATAAGGGGCAATAGGTTAATTTAAAAAACAGGCCACAGATGAAAAGAGTCTCTGGGCGAGTCCACCTACCCAGTTGCCAAATATTAACTAAATAATTAAATGATAACAAATAAAATGGTATGTTGCTGTGCTTGTTTCCAACTCAAACAAGCTTTCATTACTTCACCATAATATTTTCATGAGATTGAGTTATTACATTATGTGAAAAAAAATGCTAGCATCTTTTATGTGTGATTCTTGAGACATAGGCAGGAAGTAGAGGGCTAATTATACAATCAGATGAATCGTCTGAAAATTGTTCTCAAAGATCTGCAGATTTTCCATTTTTAACAGCGTCCCTCATATGCAAACATATGAGTCAGCAATGGAGAATGCTCACTAGATTATGTCACACAATATTGTATAAAACTGCTTCTATTGTAAATGCTAGAATTCTTTATTATGCATCTCTAATGGTTTAGAGTTTATTTTTCATTAGTCTGATTATATCACAAATGTATAAAGTAGATAGCTGGGCATAGTCTTCAAACGACGGTCAAATATTATATTAAGAAAAAAAATTAAAAGATTAAAATCAGTTTTCAGCTGAACACCTCCCTGCCTCTGTGTTACTCCACACAATCTCATGAATATGTTTTAGTGTTATGAACTAATACTTATCATTGCAGTTAATTCCATAGTGTATTGGCTTGCAGAGCTGCAATAACAACGGTTAAATAAATTCACATCATCGCACAAGATATAGCTTTCACTGCTTGCATATCAAAAACAAACCTGAGGACATTTAACTCCAAGATTACTCACTTACTTAAAATGGAAATATAACACTAGGCATTTATTTATTAACCCTGCTATAATATACATTACTATACAGTAACAATTAAAGTTAATGGCAATTAACACTGCGAAAATATGGTAAATTCATTTAACAAACAATGGCAGGGTCCAATGACAACTACCACCAGGATGTGTTACTGTGAATAACTTATTTCACCTTAGGTTATCCTCACTGTATTTGAAAGTGAAGATATATGATTTATGTTACAAAAATAAAATGTTTTATGTGAGTTTATTACACAAATTGTTTTTACAATTCATGGCAAATGGTTCACTTTACCTGGTAACTTCAGTGATTTGGAATGCAGTTGCTTGTCATTTTTTACTGTTAACCTATAATTTACTGCCTTTTTAGAGACTATTCTTGAGACTCAGAAACATAGTGTGTGGGGGGGGGGTGCACCAGGTTGATTGCTGTTTACTTACTAGGAATAACATGGCCTGAAGCTCATTAAAGCTAGCAGTGTGAGCACAGCATGTAATTGCAAATCCCATTTACACCCAGAGCAGGATCTGTGGTGAGGCACACATCCCCCAGTGGTTACCTAAGTTTGCAAATACAAATGTTTGTGAACTTGGTGCAGGTCTGTATCTCAATGTATCTCAAAGTGTTCATGTGTGCACAGAAGTGACAAGATGGAAATGGCAGCTTGTGTCGTTAAAAGCCCAATGCACTGTGGTTCATCTTTTTTGACCACATTGAATGGATGCAGTATCATTCCAGGTTGAAATCTCATTCACTCAAAGTATAGTAAGTGTCTGTACATTCTGTAATTTTTCTTTCATATTCTGTTACAGAAGATTACTGATACAAGTGGTTATAAAAAGAGTGCTCAGAATTACCCAGCCTAAACTTATCTCAATTGTTTTCCTCTTTCAGATGCTGTGGTTTTAATGCATAGTTTGGATTTTCACATTTCCTTTCAAGTAATCACAATCTGTCAGTGTATTTAATACCAGATATGTAGTTTTAACAACATATACTGTAAAACAATGTCTGCAAATACAAACTATTCAGTACTCAAAATCTATCAATGGAGTTAATAGCAAATATGTAGTTTTAACAAGATAAAATGTAAAACAATCCCTGCAAATACAAAGTATTCATCACAGCCAGAGAAAGATTTACAAGAATGCCTCTCTTCTAAAATGCATAATTAAAGCAATCATATGCCAACAGGCATATACATAAAACTCTTTGAAGATGCCAATTATTGCAATTTCCCTCAAAGGAAATTATCTTCACAACACAATGTTGCATCTCAAGCTTTATTTTACTAAGATAATATAGCTGCATATAATAAGAGTTCCTTGTAATAAATAGTACATCTGAATTTTCTCAGTGAATCTCAAAACAGGAAATACAAAACCCAGCAAATACAATAAAACTTCACAATGTTGCTATAATGGTTAGCAATATGCAGCCGCAAACTTCATTTTTTGTTACCTGACTGCAGTAAAGTCATTCCTTTAAAAAAGTAAATATATTTTGCATTACTTTTTTTGTAAAACAACACAAATCAAATTTTGCTTGACACAAAATATCTTTTTGTATGATATTTTCTTGCGCATTTTCAGAACTTTTCTTCCTACATAAACCTCCCATCACAGCCCTTGGTGATATGTGATCCTGTTCAAGGGATTTTTCTTGACTTTTACATTGAAAATTGTGTCATTTGTAAGGTTTTATCGCCTGTAATAGCCGCACAAAGGCAAGCGTTCCTTATCATCATTACTGCATTTGGGAACCTCACACCATGGATCTTTCTGGCTCTGCTATTCCCCCACAAATAATTAATGTATGTTCGGACATAACATCTTAATTGTATGTTAACTGTTTGCCCTTAAGCAGTATCCTAGAACATCACCGAGGCTCAGTTTGTCCTTCCCCCATTAGCCTTTACTCAGCCTCTCATTTTTCTGTGTCTGCTAATTGCATTATATTACATTTATTTGCAAATGGACTGTTACACAGCTTGGTCTGTCTTTATCCTAACATCGAGACCAAGTGTATTGTGTTTTCCTACCTACTTATTTCACCTTAGTTCACTGTTGTCCCAATACTATTTCCATGCCCAGTATCCTTAATTTGTTTTATCCAGGTTTTCACGTTTCCCTGTCAGCATTTATCTGTGGCCCACTTTAGTTCAATTTTACACTCAACTGTTCACATAATACAATTCAGTTTTTTTTTTCGTTTAAAATTTCTGGTTTAGAACTCCTTTCCCATGCTCTTTCCCTACAAATTACAATTATTTACTACTCCCATGCAAAGTAAAGTTTTTGTATAAGCTGCCATTTACTTACTGATTGTTTTCTTAGCGCATCAGTGTGTGATCCAGATTGAACTATGCTCCCTACCCTACCACTAATTCCCATACACCCTCAGTTCAATTACATTTATACTAAATCTAACCACACCCTCATCAATACATCCTCCAATCACATCAACGTTCCACTCAACACCTAACTCCACCCCTAAGCAACTGTAGATATTGCATCACTAAAAATTCACCTCTCTTAACCTATATGTATCCTCTAAGCTATTCCATTCCTCCCACATCTCTTTTTTCTCTGTCCTATACTCATATTAACCTCCCAAATATGGTGTATTTATAGTCCACAATCATTCACCTCTTCTGCCTCACACTAACTATCTTGTGCCTTACAAACCAGACAACACTTAAACACCCTAACAGCAATACAATCAGACAATCTATCTTACCTGACCCTAACAGTAATATAATCAGAAAATCTACCTTATCTGACCCAAGCGTAGAAATACAAATAAAAAGCTACTCTAATGTATCAGCTGGCCTCTTTCAGTCACATGACCTCTTATCCATTAAATATAAAATTTTACAACCCTGCTATACCTTTAAACCATTGAATCTATTATAAACAACTTCAAAAAGAAAACTGATCTGGACCAACCATAGCAATTCCCATTTCTTACATCTATCCCTATGCGGTGACATCCACCCAAACCTTGGACTTACTTCAACCCCCCCTTCTCATAATAGGCCCTCCTATAATTCTCTCCTTCTAGTCACACTAAACCTTCATAGTATCTGTAATAAACTAACAGACTTCCAGGTATGGCTAATGCAACATACTCCTGTCATATTCGCAATGAGACCTGAGTAAAGCCACATATACAAGACACAGACTTTCTCCCTTCAGGCTACAATATACTAAGATCTGATAGAATTCATAAAAATGCAGGAGGGGTAGCCCTAATGCTTTCTAACACATATACATTATTACCCTACTCTAAGCCCATCCCAAAATTTAACAATGTGTAACTCCTTATTGCCCTCTTAAGACTAAACAACTTTGTGTCATAGTTTTGTACACCTCCCTGGTCATAATACTCCTATTTACCATACTAGAAGACATATTGTTCTTGGAATCACAAAATATATCCAAAATCATGGGTAATCTCAATATCAATTGGCAAAGCTTAACTTCTGACTTCCCTGACAACAGTCAAAATATATTCAGATTCACTCATCTCATTACAACACCAAGTAGAATTCATAAAAGCAACATCCAAGGATCACTTTTAAATTGGATTTTAGTCAAAGACCCAAATAAATGTTTAAATTCTGGTATATTCCCAGATACACTTAGTGACCATCTACCTGCATATACCTACAGAACAACCTCTCAATCACCCCATAATTATAAAACCTCCTGCAATCAAACTTCAATCCACAATACAGATCCATACTGAAAACATTACCCCTAGACAACACACTCAATTACTTTAATAAACTTTTTATGGACACCTTTAATAGCCTGGCTCCTCTCCATACAAAAAAAAAATGAAAATCAATCATGCATCTGGCTAACCAAGTCCACAAAAAAACTTCTTAATAGAGACAAAGATTGGAAGGAATGGCACAAAAACAGAAATGACCTAAATCTACAAAATTACAGACATCTATGGAATCAGGCACAGAAATGTATAGCCCTTGATGAGAAACAATACTTTATACAACAGTTAACCAATCACAAAAAAAAAACAATTCTGGTGTACCATCTCGTCACCCCTCACCCCAGGGTCCATACAAAGTCCTACTCCATATACAGACAGATCCCCATCTTAAATTGCAGAATTGTTTAATAATCACTTCATAGCCAGCTTGGTCAATGATCCTAACAAGTTGCCTAGTCACAACCTCATGCCATCCAAAGGCAACATATTCCCTTCCCTCTCTCCTCAAAACATCTCAGTTACAGACACTAAACCTCCTAAGCTGCTTATGCATCCCATTCCCACTAGTTACACATGAAACTTACTACATAAGATAACACCATGTTCTCTTTACACAGATAACTTTCCAGCTGAATATCTGAAAATTGATGCTGATGCTATTGCCTATCCAGTTAGTATTCTCATTAAAAGATCCAACACAGAAAATTGTGTCCCCTCCCTTTGGAAAAGAAATCAGTTGTAACCCCTTACAAAAAGCAGAAAATTATACTGAACTGTCTGACTTCCACCCTATTGCTATCCTATCTCCACTTTCCAACCCCCTAGAAAAATGTATTATATTATCACCTCCTTAACCACCTTATCCATAATAATCTACTAACACCCACTCAACATGGCTTTAGGCCTGCTCATAGCACAACAACCTTACTAATAGTTTTCAGAGACATAATTAATAAAGCAAGAGATTCCAGCCAACTAACATGAACTCTATTTCTTGATTTATCAAAAGCTTTTGATACTGTTTACCACCCCAAACTCCTACAACAACTCTCTTGCCTTGACCCTTCAGTTCCACTCTACAGTGATTTTCTAACTACATACCTGATAGACAACAATGTGTAAAATGGTGAGTATGTCTCTCCCTATACATTAACTATAAAATGGGTGCTGCACAAGCTCCACAAGGATCCATCCTAGGACCCTGACTCTTTAATGCCTTCATAAATAATCTCAACATTGCCTTTGGCCAAACCTCTCTAATCCAATATGCTGATGATTCAATGCTCATCTGCTCCTTCAATAACATTGCACATCTCAGACAAACAACCCAAACTTCTTTTACCTTCATCGAGTCCTGGCTTAATAATGCACAACTATTACTAAATCCGAACAAAACCAAACTCCTTCTTTTCACACCAGAAACCCTCTCAACTGACTTGAAGATATCCTCACTAAATAAATTAGAAATTGAAGTGGTCCCATATTCCAAATTTGCCTTCGATCTCCACATTCACAATACTATTAAAAAAAGCCCATATAAACTAGGGATGCTCTACTGGCACAAATACTTTATGGATACGTCCACTAAAACCACACTAGCCATAACCTACCTGTTACCATCCTTGCTATATGGTGCCCCCATCTTAACCAACCTTTAGAATACTTTAAAAAGTAAGCTTGAATCTTGTTACAATAAAATTATTAAATTTGCCATAGATGTCCCCTGCTACAAACCCCACTGTTCCATTCCCCTTAACTGGATAGAACTTTCACAGTATCTAAACTATCTTTTAACTTACAATTACCCATAATATTATTTACAAACCTGATGTTTGTACCACCTTAAACTCAATTCTCCAAATCTACACTCCCAGTCGATGTCTCCACTTTGAAGACAAACAACTTCTAACCTTATACAAACCAAACAAAATAGACGGGCAATGCCTATACTCCTACCCAGTGGCCAAATTATGGAACTCACTTCCCTTAGATATCAAATCTACCTCTAATCTGAAGAATTTCAAGTTTAAACTAAAACACACCTTTTATGGATCCTGTATCTCTCGTTGTTCCAAATCAAGCTGGCTTGTAGCCCCTCTTGCTTTACCCTAGCTCTACTACTACACGGCCTATTTCCTTTTCATCTGGCCCCTTTTCCTCTGCCTTTAACTAAATGACAACCTCCCACACCAATGTCATCATCCCCCGCCCTTCCAATGATTCTATATCCTATCCTAATTGACCACCAACCTCCTGTTCTGCTGAACCTCTTCTCCTCCTTACAGTCATTTTCACTTATCTCTGTACTTTCTTTTATACCACCATACCCCTTAATAAATATCCTATCTGTCATGCTGAATCAAGTTTCCTATGTAAAATATATATGTCTGTAAATGCAATTGTTTAATCTCCTTTTAAAATATTATGTATGTTTTTATTTTTGTAGTTGTTTACTCTCTCTTTAAAATATTATGTATGTTTTTATTTTGCTCAAACATACTTGTATTTCTTCCATGTATACTGTATGCATATGCCTTTTTGATTCTTCTGTAAATTCACTACTCTAATCTATTATAATTATGTGATCAGTTTTATAAATAGCTTTATTTCTTCTGATTCTTTGTATCAGAGCTTTTCTCCTCTGGCCTCCACTGAAAATGGGTTTTTCACCCAGTAACCAAATGTCAAAGCAATCAATCAATAAATAAAACTAAACCAGGTATAACTGTTTCCTCCCAGTATTTAGACTTATTATATTACTTTTCATTAGTTCAGCCAATGTTTCAGTAAGATAGCAAGACAGTATATCTGTTGCCTTTCTACCACTAACTGTTTTAACACAGTTTAAAACATTTCACTATATTAAACATTTCAAAAAGTTCAAAACATGATAAACATAGAATTCAAAACTGTAAAAATAAAGGAAAAACATACTTAAACTAACCATGTTGGGCTTTCAGTTGTTCTTTTATCACTTTCATGTCTCTTTTATTACATTTTTTGCAGAAAAATAAGGCTGATTCTTTCATAGCTACACTGGTAAATTATGAGATTCATAAATGTGGGCCCTGGAATGACAAGAATAAGCGAGTGAAAATGGGGGCTTCCTACATTACTTCTGAGACGACTGTTATTTCCTGTGTACTCTTTTATCCAAGGTATGAAGATTCTGGAGGTAGTATATGAATGTATATGTAATAAGCAGGGATGAGAGCTGCAAGGAGCTTGTTCCCTAACAAAAAAAACTTTAAAGGATAATGGCATTTGTCAACATTTGTTGTTATCCATTAGTTTCACTGTTTTCTCATCATTCCAGGACTGGCCCTGTAATTACAACATGTGGACATAAGAAGTAAACAAGCAAAGGGATTGAGAGAGACAATTAAATAACTGTGCTAAGACAGCAGGAGGACTTTGTATAGTATGTAAGTGACTGGGCTTTCCACTAAGGAAACAAAAGCACTGAAGGCATTTGAGGTGAGAAGCAGTGGGAAACATGAAGAATCTATGAGAAAAAGTGACAAGGATGTCAGAAGACTCAAAACTACAATGGAAAGGCGTTAGGGAAAAGGTGTTTCTTCATCTGGGTCACAGAAGAAAAGAAAGTAGGTGCAGAAAAAATGAGCTACTAGTGGAGGCTGACATGAGATATAAAGAAGAAAGAGAAGAACCACAGATTCTAAATTAATCTTTTCTGTCTGACTGCATAAAGGAAGAAGGTGCAAAATGTCAACATGGTAAAAGAAGAGGAATATTCATGGGAATTGATGAATGCAAGAATACATGGAAGGAAGGATGGATGGATGGATGAATGAATGCATGAATATGTAGAAGGAAGGATGGATGGATGAATGAACAAATGGAAGGGTGGATTAATGCACAAAAGGCTGGAAAGGTGGATAGATGAATGCATGAAATAATGGAAAATGATTGGGTGGGAAATTAGTGCTGCATCTATGAGGTCAGTAGAAAATGACTGTAGATAGGCAGACAGGCTACCCTTCCTTTTGCATTGTGATATTGCATGCTGCTGTCTAGATAAAGTCTTTGGCTCTTACCAGCTCCACTTAATACACCTGCCTGCACCAAGGTAAGCTTTTTGTTGTTTCTACTCTTCTAGCTGGTTCATATGTGTCAATTGCATTTTTCTGTTCTACGTTGCTCATAGTCTTCCCTGAATCTATAATTGCCCTTGTGAACTGACACACCTACGAATAGCAATGTATGTACATAACCATCGTATTGCACAATTGTCCATGCATTTCTGTTTTAGCCATTTAAGCTGTTGATAAATTTTCTTATTCCTCAACAATTTTCAGATTTAATTTTCTGTAACTTAAAGCTTAAGTCCTTTGTAACTCCCCTTATTTGGTTCCAGCTAGTTAGTTAGTTGCTTCACTTATGTTTACCTTTGGCTGTTAAGTATAGAAATTATCCAGACCATGTAAGCTGTGTTTTGTTCCAGTAAGATGGCAGGTATATCTTTGTTATCAGTGCTACAAGCTTTTTTTTTTTCAAGTTAGTCATTCCATGCATTTCTGCATTAGCAGTTTATTTATTTTTTCATAGATATTTTCTTCCATTGTGTTGCCCTGTTTCATTGCCATCTAGCTGCCTGAATGCTGCTCTTAAATGTCCCGGTCCACTTATATTTCTAATCTAGCCATTCTGTCACCACTAGGAATAGTGAAACAATGTAATAACAGGCTTTTGTTTAGTGGCAACTCTTTACTTCTAGGCTGTGCTCACTCCATTTGAGAGAGACGTGGTTACTTAGCCTAGAAGTATACCTATGCAAACCATCTACTGCCAGTAAGCAACTGCATAACACTGAACCAGCATATACTGAACTGGTAAAAAAAAATACCTGCCTATGCCTCTCAGACACCAACCTAGCAAATCTCATCCATCTAGGGACATACCTATATCTTCACCTACACCTGCACTTTCATATCCATCTGCTTTTACCCCTTAGGCCATACAGGCCTACAGAGAAATTTACAGTCCTCTTAACTGTGATTACTTTGTTCAGAAACACTGACACTCCAGCAGTGCCAACAAAGACAAAAAGGTGACAAATAAAGCACTCTACTCAGAAAGGAAAAGACTTAGAAAAGAAAGGACAGAGACATGCTGTTGGGCAATGTTTAGTGAAATACAGACATATAAGAACCCTAACGAAAACTGAAAATGTGAACACTGCAATACAAGTAATTTGAACAAGCAGTGAAATGTAAAGAAAAAGGAAATGAGAGGGGGAAGCAACCTATAAGGAAGTATTATGACCCCCAGTTCTAGGTTAGACGCCATTATATTAACTTAGAGATGGTGGGGATCCCAAAGCACAATGGAAGGAAAGATATAATTGAGTAATAAATGACATAAGCATTAAAAATAGGAATTAATGAGATTGGTATAAAACCGATAATAGCGGAACTGTGAGAAGAGGAGGAGAAGAATCAAAAACAACAGGAAAAGGGACAAAGGGACCAAGTCTTGGGGTATGCAGCTGGAAGCTGGTGGGTGACAAATCCTACACTGGGGGGAACAGCGTAGGTTCTGAGTGCAAGCTGTAGGTTAAAACAGACAGTTCAGCTTGGAAAGGAGACTTGTGGGTAGGAAATAACCTAGAAGATGTGGGAGAAGAAGCAGAGGTGACATGGAGGCAGGAAAAGAACTGGGAATGAAAACAGTAATGTGGAATATAGAAAGGTCCCCCTACCTAATCAAAAGGAGATGGATACATGTAGACACTGGAGAGTTATAGTGCTACTGCAAGAAATAAGGCAAGGAAGCAAGGGAAGGAGAGCAGATCTTCAGCTCAGACTTAAAGGCAGCAATGCATAATAAACAAGGGGAAGGAAAAAGAGGGTTAGCCATAATGTACCAAAGGGAGACTCAGTTTGTAACCAGGAAGATGGTGAATGATGGGAGAAGGTGCTGGATCCCCTGGCAATGAAAGAATCAAGGGATCAAGGTGGGCAACAGGAAGCATATAAGCACTGAACAAAAACTAATTAAGTTTTTATAACACATTTTTTTAAATAATGGGAATAAGTGAAGAGGGTGTAATGGTGATCATAAGTGGAAATTTAACAGTGTGCTCTCAGAAAGATAGGCTGTTTGTTAAAAAAATGCAACCCTAAAACAGAACAAAAATCTAGAAAGGAGGTAGAAGTACATATTGTGAGAAAAGTATTAAAAAATAGAGAATATATGTGCACAAGGTACAGCTTGGCAAAGACAAGCGGAGCAGACAGGTTTGTAGGAAGGATAGCCACAATAGAAAGGATAGAATAGGCAGAAAAAAACAGAGCAGTATCTATCAGACCACAATGGAGGAGTAGTCCAAATATGAATGCTAGAAACTTATTGAAATCAGGGATGATAAGGGCACACTTACCAATTAAGGGAAGAAATGGCTAGAAAGGACCTAAAGAGTATAAGTAAAAACATAATGGAAAAATAAATGGACAAGGAGAAGTTAAAGGAAAACTGGTTAAACGCAGTGGTAGGAGAGAAATACTGACAGTAGTTGGTTGAAGGTGGATGAAGGAAAGGGAAACTGAACAGAGAATTCGAGGAGCTAGAGGAAAAACAAGAAGAGGAATGGGCAGAGGAAAAGAAAAAGTGGCCGCAACAAAAGTAGACCACAAAAGATACAGACATAAAGAAGAATTGTTGCATGAACTATTGCTGCATGGTCAGAGGAAACAACTAAATAAAAAACTAGCAAAAATGCAAACAAGGGAAGAAAACAAAGGAGTAATAGGAAGGATTGGGAGAGAAGAGGTTTACAATATAATTAGGATATAGAAAACAGGGAATGGTTCAGAGTGTTTGTAAACATTCTATGAAGAAATAGAGAGGGGAGATGAACAACTGACAATGGATGGAAAGAAAATTACAAAATAAACAAGAATCAAAGAGTAGCCATGAATGCAGACACAATGAAGGAGGAGGTGGTTAATGCAAAGGACATCTAGGGGATTCAACAGTTACTCTCTATAATTCTATATGCAGAGTAGACAGGAAAGTGTGGCCAGCATTAAACAAGGAGTGTAAAAGTATACAGAAAACAAGAAAACATATTAAGCACCATAAGAAAGCAAGTGTGACAGCCATAACAAGGAAGTAGGGAAAATAATGGCAGTGGGGAGCTACAGGCCCATTTCAATAATAAGTGTAGATATGAGGATTCTGGGAAAAAGTACTACTAGGAAAGTGAGACAAAGTACGACTGAAGGTAGTACAAAAGGAGAAGAATGGATTTGTGAAAGGGCAGAAGGTGGGACAGAGAGTAAAACATGTAGTCAGAAAAAGAAAATTGCCCCATTTGGACTAGTAAAGCATTAAACTTTAGAGTCACCTTCTTTATTTCAATTTTGATATTCTCTGAAATTAATGTGCATACATCAGGAACTGTGATTTATCCTGTGACTCCTTTCTAACCCTGCAAGTTTCCATCTTATTTTTGTCACCAGTTCTAATATAATTAATGTAAGTAAGTCCCAGTATAGCTACTTGCTTGCTTGCCACACTTTCCTGTCTACTCTGCATATAGAATTATAGAGAGTAACTGTTGAAACCCCTAGATTTCCTTTGCATTAACCACCTCCTCCTTCATTGTGTCTGCATAGGGTTGGGAGGGTGGCCTAATGGTTAAGGTGTTTGCATTACAAATATAAGGTGCAGGGTTTGAATCTCACAAGGGATAATTGGCTAGGCTTAAAATGGCTCACAAGGGAAGTTAGCTTAGTATGAACCTATGAGCAAATGGCATTTGATACATTGAGATTTTTTCTGTGGCAAGTGTTACAAGGAAGAAGGGTGTGGACACCATTCTCGGGTGGATCAGAGCAACATATTATAAACCAGAAATAAAGATAATTGCATGTGAAGGTATCATAGGTATAGGGAAGGTAAAAAGAGGCATGAAACATGGATTTTAGATATACTGGGGCTTACTTACACTAATTATATTAGAACTGGTGACAAAAATAAGATGGAAACTTGTGGGGTTAGAAAGGAGTGACAGGATAAATCACAGTTCCTGATGTATGCACATTAATTTCAGAGAATATCAAAACTGAAATAAAGAAGGTGACTCTAATATCTGATGCACATGAAAGAAAAAAAAGGAAAAGAAAAAGGCAGGATAAGACAGCGATGAAGGAAACTGTCTACTCAAACTATTTGGGGGTATATGTAGGTATATGTATTAACCCTCAAAACTTTTATTTTAAACAAGAACTTAGAATAGGCTAAAAGTACTGTTAGATGAATAATGGCAAGAGGATGGAAAATGACATTCATGTTGTTAGGTGGACTGAATGAAATCAGAATTACGATACTCCAAATGATGTTACATAACTTAAAAAATGCAGCCATAGTCCCAAAGGGCAAACAACTGCAGAAAATAGCGAGGCAGAGAGTGAGTATTTGGTGAAGAAGGGAAAGAAAAATAATCTAAAGAGGAAAATTCAGAATGAGTAAGAAAAGAGAGAGATGGGATTCTATGTTATCCAAACAATATGCAGTGTAATAAAAAGAGATAAAAGGGAAAAAGCTAGAAGGGTGGAAGCAGAGGAAAAGGCAATGGGCAGACAAAAAGATCCAGGTAACGAATGAAGTAGCAATGTCAGAAATAGGGAACATAAAATGGAGAAGTAGCAATGTCAGAAATAGGGAACATAAAATGGAGAAGTAGCAATGTCAGAAACAGGGAACATAAAATGTTTAAGTAGCAATGTCAGAAATAGGAAACATAAAATGGAGAAGTAGCAATGTCAGAAATAGGGAACATAAAATGGGGAAATAGCAATGTCAGAAATAGGGAACATAAAATGGGGAAGTAGTAGTGTCAGAAATAGGGAACATAAAATGGGGAAGTAGCAGTGTCAGAAATAGGGAACATAAAATGGGGAAGTAGCAATGTCAGAAACAGGGAACATAAAATGTTTAAGTAGCAATGGTAGAAATAGGGAACATAAAATGGGGAAGTAGCAATGTCAGAAATATGGAACATAAAATGGGGAAGTAGCAGTGTCAAAAATAGGGAATATAAAATGGGGAAGTAGCAATGTCAGAAACAGGGAACATAAAATGGTGAAGTAGCAGTATCAAAAATAGGGAACATAAAATGGGAAAGTAGTAATGTCAGAAATACTGATATACAACACAAGTGAACCAGAACAGAACAGCTGCTAAGACACACCTTTCAGTAAACGACCATCAGCATGAAGTTAAAATTTCTTCTTTATTTCACAAACGATAAAAAGAACGAAATGAGCGCTTTCGCGTATGCACCGTACGCTTCATCAGATTTCATTATACATTAAAGCAGCTCAGTATATATAGTGTGGTTCGTATTTCAATTAATGCAATTAATTTACCAATTAGTAACACCTCTATCTTTCTCTAAAAGGTGTAGCTGACCCCTAAGGCAATGTTAAATGTGTGCTAGTTGGATATAGCAACATCTAACAATTCATTAATACAGCGTCTATGTATTATTGAATTGAATTGATTCATATATATGTCAGCCTATATACAATATTGTATTTTAAAATAATAAAAACAATAATGAAATAAAAATAACATAACAAAACTGTCTTTAGAGGCATAGTAAGAAGCCAGTTCACTAGACTAAACAAGCTATGCAAAGGACAGTTAGACCTGGGAGCACAAGCAGATTTGATGGAGAAACTATTCATGGAGAGGGGCTATGATAAAAGGATGGTTAAAGAGATAAGAGAACAAATAATTAAAACAACTGATATTCCTGTTATACCCAAGTTAGAGCGAGATTGTTGGAGATATAATAACAAAAGATCCTATTCAAGATATCAAGAAAGGATACAATTTCTTACCACATATACTAATGATAATAAAAGAATTGTACAAATTATAAGACAACATTGGCAGGTGTTGACAATAGAAGATAGAACAGCAAGATTGGTAGGGGAAACCCCTAGGTTCATATATAGGAACAATAAGAACTTAAAAAGGTTATTATGTAAGACATATAAAAAAGAAACGATCATGGCTTTAGAGCCTAACCTGAACAAGGGAACTTTTGCATGTAACCAATGCAATATGTGTAAATTTATTTCAGGGATCCAGAAATTTACACATCCTGTCTTGAACTATGAGTTTAGACCTAGTTTCTATGCTTCATGCAATACCTGCAATGTTATCTATTTAGCGACATGTGAACACTGCTCAGCATTCTACATAGGGCTTACCAAAAGAGAATTTAAGAAGAGAATATACAATCATGTATATGATATAAAGAAAAACAATGAAACTAATGCTTTGGCAAAGCATGTAAAGCAATATGAAACACATAGCTTTAAATTTAGGGTATTACAAATTATTGAAAAAGATAGGAGCGGGGGAGACACAGTTAACACACTTGAACAAAGAGAAATATATTGGATATTAAAAATGAAAGCACATTATCCACCTGGTTTGAACCAATATGTTCCCATGAAGCCTATGTTAATGAAAAATTAAAAAGAAAAATCAATATGGTTAATTTGTATATGCCATCCCCCTTTTTTAGGATATATAAAGCTATTTAGGCCATATAGAAACATCACATATACATTGATTGATATGCTACTATTGATTTATTATTTGTTAATTGATATATATTTATATTGCAACCACATAGTGTTTTAGTTTTAAAATATATATTTATTCATATTTATACATATTCATATTTTTACATATATGTTTATAGGGTTAGTTGCAATAATCCATAGGCATTAGCACTTTAATAAAATAATATGTGCATTATGTTTATCCAGATGTTTCATTTGATATAGTTCATCTGATTTACAACATTCATATATTTACAAGATTATTTGCAATAATTTATAGGCACTAGCACTTTAACAAGATAATGTATTTACTTATTATATTTATTCAGATGTTTCCTTTGATATAGTTCATCTGATTTACCATATATAGGACACAAATATGAAGTGTCGAATGTGGATGTTACTGGCTGGATATGTGGTTTTTGTAATGAAGGGTAGTATTTATAATCGCAATTATCACTATTATTACTTTTGTTTTGTTATGTTATTTTTATTTCATTATTGTTTTTATTATTTTAAAATACGATATTGTATATAGGCTGACATATATATGAATCAATTCAATTCAATAATACATAGACGCTGTATTAATGAATTGTTAGATGTTGCTATATCCAACTAGCACACATTTAACATTGCCTTAGGGGTCAGCTACACCTTTTAGAGAAAGATAGAGGTGTTACTAATTGGTAAATTAATTGCATTAATTGAAATACGAACCACACTATATATACTGAGCTGCTTTAATGTATAATGAAATCTGATGAAGCGTATGGTGCATACGCGCCATTTCTTTTTATCGTTTGTGAAATAAAGAAGAAATTTTAACTTCATGCTGATGGTCGTTTACTGAAAGGTGTGTCTTAGCAGCTGTTCTGTTCTGGTTCACTTGTGTTGTATATCAGTATTTTCCTTGGATTCTGACAAGTGTTCCAGGCTAAGGTGAACGGTTTTCTCTGTTTTTTGTTTAATGTCAGAAATAGGGAACATAAAATGCGGAAGTAGCAGTGTCAGAAATAGGGAACATAAAATGGGGAAGTAGCAGTGTCAGAAATAGGGAACATAAAATAGGGAAGTAGCAGTGTCAGAAATATGGAACATAAAATGGGGAAGTAGCAATGTCAGAAATATGGAATATAAAATGGGAAAGTAGCAATGTCAGAAATAGGGAACATAAAATAGGGAAGTAGCAGTGTCAGAAATAGGGAACATAAAATGGGGCAGTAGCAATATCAGAAATAGGGAACATAAAATGGGAAAGTAGCAGTGTCAGAAATAGGGAACATAAAATGGGGAAGTAGCAATGTCAGAAATAGGGAACATAAAATGGGAAAGTAGCAGTGTCAGAAATAGGGAACATAAAATGGGGAAGTAGCAATGTCAGAAATAGGGAACATAAAATGGGGAAGTAGCAATGTCAGAAACACGGAACATAAAATGGGGAAGTAGCAGTGTCAGAAATAGGGAACATAAAATGGGGAAGTAGCAATGTCAGAAATAGGGAACATAAAATGGGGAAGTAGCAGTGTCAGAAATAGGGAACATAAAATGGGGAAGTAGCAATGTCAGAAATATGGAACATAAAATGGGAAAGTAGCAATGTCAGAAATAGGGAACATAAAATAGGGAAGTAGCAGTGTCAGAAATAGAGAACATAAAATGGGGCAGTAGCAATGTCAGAAATAGGGAACATAAAATGGGAAAGTAGCAGTGTCAGAAATAGGGAACATAAAATGGGGAAGTAGCAATGTCAGAAATAGGGAACATAAAATGGGGAAGTAGCAGTGTCAGAAACATGGAACATAAAATAGGGAAGGAGCAGTGTCAAAACTAGGGAACATAGAATGGGGAAGTAGCAGTGTCAGAAATTGGGAACATAAAATGCGGAAGTAGCAATGTCAGAAATAGGGAACATAAAATGGGGAAGCAGCAATGTCAGAAACAGGGAACATAAAATGGGGAAGTAGCAGTGTCAAAACTAGGGAACACAGAATGGAGAAGTAGCAATGTCAGAAATAGGGAACATAAAATGGGGAAGTAGCAATGTCAGAAACAGGGAACATAAAATGGGGAAGTAGCAATGTCAGAAACAGGGAACATAAAATGGGGAAATAGCAATGTCAGAAATAGGGAACATAAAATGGGGAAGTAGCAGTGTCAGAAATAGGGAACATAAAATGGGGAAGTAGCAATGTCAGAAATAGGGAACATAAAATGGGGAAGTAGAAGTGTCAGAAAAAGGGAAGATAAAATGGGGAAGTAGTAATGTCAGAAATAGGGAACATAAAATGGGAAGTAGCAATGTCAGAAACAGGGAACATAAAATGGGAAATAGTAATGTCAGAAACAGGGAACATAAAATGGGAAATAGCAATGTCAGAAATAGGGAACATAACATGGGAAGTAGCAGTGTCAGAAATAGGAACATAAAATGGGAAGTAGCAATGTCAGAAACAGGAACATAAAATGGGAAAATAGCAATGTCAGAAAATAGGAACATAAAATGGGAAAGTATCAGTGGCAGAAATAGGGAACATAAAATGGGAAGTAGCATTGTCAGAAATAGGGAACATAAAATGTGGAAGTAGCAATGTCAGAAACCGGAACATAAATAGGGAAGTAGCAATGTCAGAAACAGGGAATATAAAATGGGAAGTAGCAGTGTCAGAAATAGGGAACATAAAATGGGGAAGTAGCAGTGTCAAAATAGGAATATAAAATGGGGAAGTAGCAATGTCTGAAATAGGGAACATAAAATGGGAAGTAGCAATGTCAGAAACAGGGAACATAAAATGGGGAAGTAGCAGTATCAAAAATAGGGTACATAAAATGGGAAAGTAGTAATGTCAGAAATAGGGAACATAAAATGGGGAAGTAGCAGTGTCAGAAATAGGGAACATAAAATGGGAAAGTAGCAATGTCAGAAATAGGGAACATAAAATGGGGAAGTAGCAGTATCAAAAATAGGGAACATAAAATGGGAAAGTAGTAATGTCAGAAATAGGGAACATAAAATGCAGAAGTAGCAGTGTCAGAAATAGGGAACATAAAATGGGGAAGTAGCAGTGTCAGAAATAGGGAACATAAAATGGGAAAGTAGCAATGTCAGAAATAGGGAACATAAAATGGGGAAGTAGCAATTTCAGAAATAGGGAACAAAAAATGGGGAAGTAGTGGTGTCAGAAATAGGGAACATAAAATGGGGAAGTAGCATTGTCAGAAATAGGGAACATAAAATGGGGAAGTAGCAATGTCAGAAATAGGGAACATAAAATGGGGAAGTAGCAATGTCAGAAACAGGGAACATAAAATGGGGAAGTAGCAATGTCAGAAACAGGGAACATAAAATGGGGAAATAGCAATGTCAGAAATAGGGAACATAAAATGGGGAAGTAGCAGTGTCAGAAATAGGGAACATAAAATGGGGAAGTCGCAATGTCAGAAATGGGGAACATAAAATGGGGAAGTAGCAGTGTCAAAAATAAGGAATATAAAATGGGGAAGTAGCAATGTCAGAAATAGGGAACATAAAATGGGGAAGTAGCAATGTCAGAAACAGGGAACATAAAATGGGGAAATAGTAATGTCAGAAACAGGGAACATAAAATGGGGAAATAGCAATGTCAGAAATAGGGAACATAACATGGGGAAGTAGCAGTGTCAGAAATAGGGAACATAAAATGGGGAAGTAGCAATGTCAGAAACAGGGAACATAAAATGGGAAAATAGCAATGTCAGAAAATAGGAACATAAAATGGGAAAGTATCAGTGTCAGAAATAGGGAACATAAAATGGGGAAGTAGCATTGTCAGAAATAGGGAACATAAAATGTGGAAGTAGCAATGTCAGAAACCGGGAACATAAATAGGGGAAGTAGCAATGTCAGAAACAGGGAATATAAAATGGGGAAGTAGCAGTGTCAGAAATAGGGAACATAAAATGGGGAAGTAGCAGTGTCAAAAATAGGGAATATAAAATGGGGAAGTAGCAATGTCTGAAATAGGGGACATAAAATGGGGAAGTAGCAATGTCAGAAACAGGGAACATAAAATGGGGAAGTAGCAGTATCAAAAATAGGGAACATAAAATGGGAAAGTAGTAATGTCAGAAATAGGGAACATAAAATGGGGAAGTAGCAGTGTCAGAAATAGGGAACATAAAATGGGAAAGTAGCAATGTCAGAAATAGGGAACATAAAATGGGGAAGTAGCAGTATCAAAAATAGGGAACATAAAATGGGAAAGTAGTAATGTCAGAAATAGGGAACATAAAATGCAGAAGTAGCAGTGTCAGAAATAGGGAACATAAAATGGGGAAGTAGCAGTGTCAGAAATAGGGAACATAAAATGGGAAAGTAGCAATGTCAGAAATAGGGAACATAAAATGGGGAAGTAGCAATTTCAGAAATAGGGAACAAAAAATGGGGAAGTAGTGGTGTCAGAAATAGGGAACATAAAATGGGGAAGTAGCATTGTCAGAAATAGGGAACATAAAATGGGGAAGTAGCAATGTCAGAAACAGGGAACATAAAATGTTTAAGTAGCAATGTCAGAAACAGGGAACATAAAATGGGGAAGTAGCAATGTCAGAAATATAGAACATAAAATGGGGAAGTAGCAGTGTCAAAAATAGGGAATATAAAATGGGGAAGTAGCAATGTCAGAAATAGGGGACATAAAATGGGGAAGTAGCAATGTCAGAAACAGGGAACATAAAATGGTGAAGTAGCAGTATCAAAAATAGGGAACATAAAATGGGAAAGTAGTAATGTCAGAAATAGGGAACATAAAATGCGGAAGTAGCAGTGTCAGAAATAGGGAACATAAAATGGGGAAGTAGCAGTGTCAGAAATAGGGAACATAAAATGGGAAAGTAGCAATGTCAGAAATGGGGAACATAAAATGGGGAAGTAGCAATGTCAGAAATAGGGAACATAAAATGGGGAAGTAGTAGTGTCAGAAATAGGGAACATAAAATGGGGAAGTAGCAGAGTTAGAAATAGGGAACATAAAATGGGGAAGTAGCAATGTCAGAAACAGGGAACATAAAATGTTTAAGTAGCAATGTCAGAAATAGGGAACATAAAATGGGGAAGTAGCAATGTCAGAAACAGGGAACATAAAATGGGGAAGTAGCAATGTCAGAAATAGGCAACATAAAATGGGGAAGTAGAAGGATGAAATCACTGTAAGAAGCTGATGGATTTGGGTGGAAATAGGATTGTAGAAGAAAAAAAATGCTGCAACATTTTACAAGAAAGAGTAGGTGTATTAAAAAGTGTGAAGGAAGGAGAAAAATGTTCAAAACATGGAGGAATCTGCATTTGTTTCTTTCCAATACTGATTTGTTGTTGCTCCATAAAGGTCTGTAATAAACCATTGAGTTTTTCATGGTGTCATCCTTGAGGGCAAGGATGTTCTTTCCATTTCAATATTTAACACAGCATTGCAATCTAACAAGAGAACAATGGATAACGTTGGAAGAATTTGCAATGCAATAACTGTATTTTCAAAAGGTTTATAATCACTAGACTGTACATATATGAAACCAACAATAAAATGATGATGTTAATGGCACTAATGGTAAATTTCTCTGCTGTAATAAACATGATTTTAAGTTGTTTTAATTACAGACATCTGACAATAAATTATACTCATTATCATTTATTTGCAAAAGCGTTTACATTCATTCCAGTATTCCAGTGACAAGGGCAGACCTTGCAGACACCCTGAATGAATTAAAATTATACACAAGAAAACTCAGTCTGACATCTGACACTACTGTCTGAAATCTGACACTACACTACAAAAACAGAGAAGTTATTTTTTTGATAATGTGAGCGTTAAAACTTACACCCCCCCCCCACCCTGCTGTAATTTTTTTGAGGCAGGGTGTCAATGGGACATCAGACAAATGTTGAGTAAACAACCTACTAAAAGATTTTACAACATGATCCCAGATGCAAAGAGAGTAATGCACACTCATAGAATAGACAAACTGATCAGGTTTCTGAAACCAGTTAAGGGTAGGCTCATGGTTGTCATAGATACACATGATTACACATGGAGAATGATGTTGATTTTGAGTAAAGTAAACTAGTATGAGGTGGTGTCACATAAGGTGATGTCAGTGGCATGTAAAAATGATATTTTATTGGAAGAACTGCTGAAACACTGGGGTCATAACCCCACAGTGTTTCATTATCTTTGGTAGGCCATTTAAAGTTTCCTTCAATTTTTGGCACTCTGAAGATAAATTCCAATATCTTAGATCCTTTATTGAGACCTATAGTTTTGACATCTCACTCTAAAACTGAGGCTGTGGGTAAATTTATTGATGTAAAATACTACACATGATAATGTCAGCAGGATGCACAGCACTCATAAAAGCATCCAACAAAGATAGTAGAGGCATTGCCGCCTCACAGCAAAGGTTCTTCGGATCGATTCTCGGCTGGAGCACCTACTGTGTGGAGTCTTCATGTCCTCCTTGCAGTCGAGTGATGTTTAAAGACATGCAGATAGGTGCGTGCATGAATGGGTGTACTTTTGTTGAAGGTTGGGCGTCGGGCTGGAACCTCAGCACCATAAAAATCTACTGCCAATCATAAGCGGACCGGTTTTCCGCTGTGGCGACCCCTAACCGGGAAAAGCCGAAAGACATTACTATGATTAATTAAAACAGTTCAAATCCACCAATAATATGCCCCACAACAATTCCCATCTACATATACCAACTGCAGACATCCAGATGACATCATTACTTATTTAAAGAAAAACTCATTAAATACAAAACTGCACATGGGGTCTAAAAGATATAAAATAAAGACAGGACACAAATTTGACAAAACCAACTAGCAAATATATCCTACCTGGGTAATCCCATTTTATCAAGTATCGATCTAATAGAGACTCCCATTAAATACAAAACTGCACATGGGGTCTAAAAGACATTGTGATAGAGGACACTGAACTTATCCATGTGGTTCTTGTAATTCTTGTGACCTGATAGATAGTGATGATGTGTTTGTACATTCTGATTTTTGATAGGAGGTTTAAATTTAATGTAAGGGCAACATGTGCAGCAAAACATCTGGTGTACTTGGCACAATGTGGGTGCTGTAAAAGACTTTACGTTGGGAAGACTGACCACACACTTAAGGAATGTATGAGGGAACATTCTTATAGCATATGGACGGGCAATACAATGAATGCCCTAGCTAGATATGTGGCAGCTAGTGATTGGATTCACCATTTTAGGTTTAGGGCTATACAAGTTATGCAAGTAGGTGTTAGGCTGGGTAATGTTGAGAATAGAGCTAGTGAGGCGGAACTTAGATGGATTCTTAAGCTGAGAGCTGATAAAGGATCCGGTTTGAATAGCACTGTCTCTATTAGACCGATACTCGATAAAAGGGGATTACCCAGGTAGGATACATTTGCCAGTTGGTTTTGTCAAATTTGTGTCCTGTCTTTATTTTATGTCTTTTAGACCCCATGTACAGTTTTGTATTTAATGAGAGTTTTTCTTTAAATAAGTAATGATGTCATCTGGATGTATGCAGTTGGTATATGTAGATGGGAATTTTTGTGGGGCATATTATTGGTGGATTTGAACTGTTTTAATTAATCATATGAGTATTTAATAATGTATGCTTGTGTTTTACTATCATTACGTTCTGATGAAGCCAACGTCTGTTTGGTGAAAGCGCTTACCGAATTGCAAATATTTTATTAAAGTGTCTATACGTTTATACTATCTTCATTGGATGTTTTTATGAGTGCTGTGCATCCTGCTGCCATTATTGTGTCTAGTATTTTACTTAAAATTTTGTTTCTTGCCAGTTAGTTTACTCATTGGGTGATTGCTTTCATATTAAATTTATTGATGGATCTCTCAAGGGATGCCTTGATAACATCAGCTAAATTTCAAAGAACTCATGGAAATATTTAACAAACATGACAGATATTCCCTTTGCATTGGACTAGCTTTTGGAAACAATCAACATCAAAAACTTATTTTCAATTATACCAGATAAGAAAGTACTGGATTGGTTCATTGAAGTGATTTCCAGTAATCAAAACCTGGACAACAACATCAGACTGTTGTACAATTTTATGGACCTTGTTTTACATAACAGTTTTGTATTCTTTGATGGAGAATAATGTCTTTGGAAGATTGAAGGAGCCATGGGTGTGGCAATTTTATTTAAAGGTGATAAGATTAAATTTTGTCAAGCTTAGTTTTGTTACCTGAATGACATTTTTATGATTTTGTCAGGGAGATGAGGATGCACTAAGAGATTTTATTGAGTGATGGACACGTACACAGATTTTTAATTTGTTTTACTCCTATTCCAGAGAAGAGCCCAATTATTTGAATGTTAACATCATGAAGGACTGTACAAACCAAAGGTTTCGATCAAGCAACTACAGGAAACCTATTCATAATATTTCCCTAATACAATTTCATAGCACCACCCTTTCTATCAAAAACACATATTAGAGGGAAAATAAGCTGAATTTCTAAATTTATCTCTTATGACATTTTGTTTATTTACTTATTTTATCTACTGATTTTGTTTACTAGGAAAGTCCATCTGGGAACTGGTGCCATTTTCAGTGGAGGCCCAGAGAGAAATGTTCTGTTTTACAGAATGAGTAAAAGGAAGTTATACAAGATTTACATAATAAATACACATACGTAGACTAAGTAATGATATCACAGTTAATCAAACATGACATTTAATCAAAACAAGAATACAGTAAAATATTACTCTCAGACTTAGAAGAGTCTTGTTACTTTCAAAAGGAAACAGCTGAAATTAGATATTAACTAAGAGACTGTGAAGGACTCATAGGGTGAAGATAGTTACAAATTATAAAGCAGTTTTGAGACTGTTGAGGTAATAGAAGTGTCTCCAGGAACTAGAGATAGTAGTGGAGATGGGTAGGGAATAGTCAGAAAGTTAAAGATTGTAAAGGCTTAGTTGTATTATAGCCAGTTAAATAAAAAAATGGCAAGTCTTATTAAGGATTTGGAGTAGTGATATGGACATTATCCAGGAAAATCACATGTACAGAACTGGTAACTAAGTAGGTAGGGCTTTAGTTGAGTTTTTAAGTGATTTTAGGATACATACTTGTCATAATGCTATTGGGATGAATTTACATAATTCAGCAAGTTGGTGATGGAACAGTAGTAATTTAGAACTGTTTTTAAAACTGAGATAAACAAATTCCAGGAAATGCTATATGGCAGGGGATACCAAGCCCATCTGGTGGAAAGTTATATGTATGAAACCCAAGAGAAGTAGCATATATGTACCTCTCATTCATCAGAAGACAGCTATGGCTTTTATGGCATACACACCCCCCAAGACCAACTTTAAGTGATATGAGAGATCTATGGTCTTAAATCACAGCATAGATTCTGAAACCATCAAGCAGTTTTAAACAAACACTGGTTTACTTTTTCTCACTTGGGAATACCACAAGATGCCATAGCCAATTAACTTTTTTTTTTCTTTACATAACAAATACATTTTAAGAGACATTTTGAGAGAGCAGGTGGTGATGTAGTCACCTCTACTAACAGCTACAAGGGTACACACAGTTGTGACAGATGCAATCTATGTAAGTACATAGATTGAAAGGGACAGGGGTTATTTGGTACAAAAACTTTATAATAGTTTACTGTTTGGTAGATTTAAGTTTAACACTTTTGGTGTGATATATTTGGCTTCTTGCGACCTCAGGACAATAGTATATCAATATATCTATTGCATTACAAAGGGTGACAAAAGAAATGTCCTTACTAAACATCCTAATGTTTGCTCTAACAAAGGCATGTATCTGCTTTCTCTACTTGAGAGGGTACAACTTTGACCGGGGGGGGGGGGTGAAAAAATAAACTGGAATTTCCTGAGGTGTTGTGGCAACTTAGAACTGATGCAATAAGTTTTCCAGGTCTCAATGAGAATGTCAATATAGCAAGTATATTAAGAATGAAATCTAGCCTTTAAAAGTTAAAGGGGTAGAATGTTTTCATTTGTTTTTGTTTTGTATTCTTATACTTAGCACTTGTGTGGTATGTGGGTTTTTTCTTTTGTGATAAGGTGCAGAGGTGATATAGCTGAAACATTTTATGGTAATGTGAAAGTAAGTTATCTTTGTGTTCTGGACATTTATACTGTTTTACTTCTTTGTGTTTACAGGAAGGATATGTTGTCATTCTACTTCCTGGTTACATGATGGGTTCTTAAAGTTTAAATATCGTAGTTCCTGGGAAGGTGATGGCTTCTTAAAATTTAAATAGATGAGACAGCTTCTTATTTATGTTCTAATGCAGTCTGACACCTAATAAGAAGAAATCGCTCACATATTTTACTTTTTTATTGAATTTTTATTAAAGACGTTTGGGTATATGTATTGGGTGATCTTGTGCTTATGGTTCTAAATCACAAACAACTCATATTTCCTCACCTACTCTCTGTTTTTTAATGTTATCAACTCTTCCTCTCTGCTCGTATCTCCCACTCCTCCTCTCAGTCATTCTTCTTTCCAGAAATGTAAAACTGTAATTTGACATTTTAAACCTTACTGTGTATGCCAATTTGCCACGTATTTTTATGCAATGACTCTATTTTATTCTGGTTTCTCTCTCTAATATAGCTGCCTTTCAGTTACTTTATCCCTATATTCTAATTTTAAGCTTTATATTTCTTTACTGTTGCATAAAAATGCCTATTTTGTAACTGGCTCACATCTCCCAAAGCCTAAACTGAACAGAGGCTACCACGGTGCAATCAGACTGCACCAGTTAACAGAAGTAATAAATGATATAAATGCAATAATGGCATTTAGATTGGAAAAGGTCCATTCTCTCACTCCAATTCTAAAACATGGAAATAGTAAATAGAGCTCAAATTAGTGAACATTTGCACTTATTCCACAGATTCACATACAAGCAAGATAATATTCAATGTCCCTCAAGCTAGATTTCAACAGTATATGGACCGAGAACTGCCAGATGTACATTACCTACCCTCAACTGCCCTGACATAAGGCATGTCCCAATGGTTTAGTTTACAGATTATCAAACCTAGTGATAATGCCCCATATACGATCTGTAGTTTGCATAGGGTTATCCCATAAATGAATTGCCAGTTGCATTAACAAATAGCCAATCGACAACAAATGTTTAGTCCTTGTCGCTATTTTCTGATTACATTATGCTATGTTACTCATTACTTTTTTGTTGTTTTATCCAGTCTAATCGAACAGTTTGCTTGTGTACATCAGTGAAATTCAGAAACCATAACCATCAGTCACCTTCCAAATTCCATGGTCATATTTCATTGATTTCTTTTTAGGAAAATCTATGTTTTTAATATTTGCAGTTTTTGCTCAATATATGTAATCCAAGTACACATATTTTGTACTCTCAGCTTCTTAACTGAAATAAGTAATGTGTGAACTTTATGTAAGTGTTCAAACTGTATTCTATGTACATTCAAGTCTTCTGTTTGACATAAACATTGAAAGAGTTTGTGATGGTCTTTCTACCTTTTATAAAAATCATGTAATTCTTTACCAGAGTTTTCTCCCTGGGCATCCACTGAGGATGAGCTATAGTCCTGTTGTACTTCCGAGTATTCAAACATGCATGCATACATACACCCTTCTAAGCCTGGTAGGGAGAGGTAAAAGCCAAAGGGCATCACTTCACTAATCTACAGTGGCTTGCATTATATTTCAGTATCCTAATCCTGTCTCCCTGTGGTACTATGTGTTGCATGCTATCCCTGGCACAAAACATAAACGTGTTGCTGCATACACATTGTGCCCTGGCTATTGTGCACTTTATACTTTAGCAGGTATAGCACGCTTGCTAACTTCTATCATCTATGTCTGGCACTGAGCCCTCAGTCATCTGCTGTTCAAATTGAAGGACGTAAGCATCACCTTCCAAGTGAATAGCTGAGCTGCTGTTGGTCTTTCAGTCCCCTTTTCTCCCAGCTGTTTCTTCCAGCATGTGTGTCTTCTACATTTATTCCTAGATGGTGGGCCTGCAGTCATGGCACCAGTCCTCTGTACCTCAGTCCTGACTTCTGCATTCATTTTTTATTTACATAACTTGTTCTTTTACTTCCTGGAGTTGATTCTTCCACAAGAAAAAGCAAGAGTAATTTACATGTGATCAGTTCATACTATGACAGTGTAGACTAACATTTCCACTTTGTTCTTTATATGCATGATATTCACTAGTGTGTATAGCAACCTATGTAGCACCCATTTACGTATACAGTGTCACTAAGTATATTATATGTGGTATAGTACATTTACAATACATATGAGATATCCTTAAGAATTTAAAAAAAATGTGCATATGGTCTAGTATCAGATTTCTAAGGTGTACCTACTACTGTGCCATTTTTACCAATACGTCCTTTTAGAAATTCTGGTCTATTTATCAGATGGCTTGTAATATTTTTCTCCAATAAATGAATAGTAATTTGTTGTTAGTGCAAAGTGTGCCCTGTGCCCAAGTTGATTAATTCCACATGAAATGTACTATACAGAGACTTTACAATCTATTGTTACTATTATGCAAGAACCCCATAATTTCCAGATAGAAGATATGCAAAAAAGATTAAGAGAGAAATTACAGGAAAGAAAAATACTTGCACAAGAAAAACTGTGAAAAGCTTAAAATTCAAATCTGTGTTCATTAATGCAACAGATTCATGAAAAACATTATATAGACAAAGAAATCTTGAGCCATTTGGAAAAGAAGTGACTGAGGAACTTTGAAAATATAAAGAACAAAATCTAGAGATTTTTTGAAAGGTATAAAAAAGAATCATGGACATGAGAATGAAAGATCTGATATGGTGTAATACTTATGCAAAGGAAAAAGCCAAACTTATCAATACAAAAAGTAGCCCCAAAGATATTTGAAGGGAAAAAAGGCAGAGACACTCAGATATGACAAATTTCACAATGCAGAAGAATAAGATCACAAAGTAAGAATGTAGAACGTATACTCAAATCAAGGGGTGGCGTAAGCCATACAGAATCGGGCTAGGCTTATAATTGCCCCAGGGCAGATAGCCTAGTATGAACCTATGAACTTAAAATTAGTAAAGCAGAAGTTAAACAAATAGAAGCTAAAGTTACAGAATATCTGCAAAGTGAAGGATTTAATATAGAACGTCTAACATAGGTTATATCACAACATGATGGAACAATGACGCCCAAACGTAAGGGGAAAAATTTTATAATACAAAAAAAAGGAAAGTAGAAAAGAAGATTAGTAACAGAGAAGTTAAAGAAACAGAAACAACATTATATTTCATCCTGGTGGGATGGAGACTATTATTATGTAGCAGGAGGTTTACTCTGCTGGATTTCCTGTAAAGCTCTGTGTCACTTTTACCTTGGTCCAAGTCTTTAGTAATCTGCATATCTAAGAAGACTGCCAAGGTGAGGCTGTGGTAAGAGGTGAAATGCAGAAAGCTGGTGGTTTGATTCAGATAGCTGATCAACACTTCCAATTTAGCACGGTCTTTTTTCCACACAATATATGTTTATATTTATTAATATTTATTCTGGTAGATGTATAGTGGTAGATCTTAGTTGGCCATTTTGTTAGTTAGTTAGTTTCTTAATTAATAAAGTTTTGGATTAGTTAACTAGCCTATATAAAGTGTTAATAAGCTGGTCTTATATTTTAATTTAGCTTTTAGTTTCATTTTTTTAGGTAGCACATTCTAAGATTACACTATGGTGCTAAGGGGGGAAGGGGGACTTGGTTAAATGAAAGATTTTAATGCTTTTATTGGGCTTAACACAGCCACCCTCTGTAGCCACTCCCTTGCTCCAAATAAACTGATTATATATAAATAAGGAATGTTTTTGATGCGTTTCATTATACTCAACTAGGATTGCTTGTTTGTGTGTTACAATAAAGGATATTCCATTTTTAACTCGACTGTGGACTACCTACTATTTTTTATTTGATTATTTTGTAGCACATATTTTACAGTTCAATTTTTAGTAAGTGAACTAGGCGCACAGCATAATTCACAAAGTAAACATCACACCCTCCACACTGCAAAGTTTCTTCTTGGTTTGTTTTTGATCCAGTACAGGTTGCATACTGGGATTTTCTCAGACTTCTAGGGATACCACAGATTTTTCTTTTCACTTTAAAGCAGAAAAGCTGCAGCACCAGCTGCACTAGGTAAAACTGCCCTACAGTTTGTAGCATGCTACAGACCACCCTCTCAAACTCAGGAAACCCACACAGCCTTCCTGAAGACACTGGAGAGTATGAATGTCTCTCCAAACACCATCATATTGGGTGACTTCAACTACCCAAACATAGACTGGGAACATTACTCAAGCCCCAACACCCTAGCCCAAAGGTTCCTGGAGTTCATAAACTCAAATGCTATGGAACAACTAGTCACCAGTCCCACAAGAGGAGAAAATATACTAGACCTGATCATCACAAACATGGGGACAAAATGCTCCACATTGGAAGTATATCCCTCATTGGTGAGATCAGACCATAAATTAATCTCACTGGAGATCCACATCCGCCCCAACCCCAGCAAAAGACCACAGTGAAGAACTTCTCAAAGCAAACTTCACACTTCTTAAGACTGGAGTGGTATCCTTCAAGGCCCCCGAGCCAGTGGAAACCACAACCCACGCTGCTGAAACCCTTACAAATGCCTTCTACGAGCACCTCCAGGAATGTATGGATCAAGCAATCCCTAATAAAATCAAGACCCTTTCCACCAAAGGCAGGCGCCCAGTCTGGTGGACCCCAGCCATAAACAAACTCTACAACAAGAGGAGAAAGCTACTACATGACAGAGCAAAATCCCTAAAAGGGAAGGCATCTGTGATCAATTAGCAAAAAACTACGATCACTCATAAAATCATCCAAGGCCAACTTTGAGAGAAAAATCGCTAAAGACACAACAGACAATCATAAGGCCTTCTTTAGCTATGTTAGAAACCTGGGTGGAAACTCCCAGATATGCTCAGAATTAGTCCAAAATGATACAAAAATCACTGAACCCACAGACATTGCCAACATACTGGCAGACAGGTTCTGTGCAAATTTCTCCCCTCCCTCCCCCCCAAAAGGAGAAATATCTATCCCACTAGAGTCTAGCCTCCCAAACATCTCAGATGCCCAGGTGAGAGCTGCTCTCTCTAAAGCAAAAAACACAGCATCAATGGGACCGGACAGTGTCCCCGGCCTTGTGCTACATGAACTCAATGAGGAACTAAACCCACACATAAGGCTGCTGTTTAATCTTAGCCTTACTACAGGATACATACCCAAAGAATGGCGTACGGCAACTGTGGTCCCACTCCACAAAGGCGGTGCTTCTACGGACCCTGGAAATTACCGCCCCATAAGCTTGACGAGCCTTGTCTGCAAAGCTATGGAGAGGATCATAATGGAACTCATAAATAAAGACATTGGGGACCTACAGACACTGGATCCTACCCAATTTGGCTTTGTCAAGGGCAGATCCTGCCTCTTGAACTTGGTCGACTTTTTTGAAACAGTCACTAAGGCCATTGATGAGGGTAAGGCAGTTCACACAGCCTACCTTGACCTAGCAAAAGCGTTCGACACAATACCCCACTCGGGCATAATCCAAGAAGCAGGTAGACCACCACCACGAACAATATAACAGCTTTATTACATAAAATCCAAGGAAAAAAGTAAAAAAAGCTAAGCTGCTAATGCCGTCTCAGACAAGTTTAAAACACTTCAAACCTAATAATATCTTATATCATTAGTAGTTAGCAGTGTTATAGTTCAATTAATCAATTGATATTACATTAAATTACATCATTATTATATTGATTTGAATATAGCTCAAAAGCAAAAAAAGCTGCAAAATAGTTAAGCTAAAAAACTAAAAAAAATAAAAAGCAAAAAAAATAAAACAAAATAAATTTAACTTGCAATACTTATATATAAATATAAATAAAGAAAAATTTGAAACTATGCATAGAGCTTTAAACTTAAAACTAAAAATTGCTCTTTAATGCTAAAATTAAAATTTAACTCAAAATGAATATTGGTGTTTAAAAGAATATTGTAATTTAAAAAAAAAAACATATGCTGTATAAATAAATAAATGTATATGAGATAATAATAATACATGTCATACAATGTAAATATATACAAATAAAAAAATAAATTATAAATAAAAACCTTGTCTTTTCTTAAAATAAAATATATTATATACAAAAATACCAAAAATAAATATAAAAATGATTTTAAGTTAGAAAAATAAAAAATATTATAAATGTCTAGTTATATATTCAATGTCATACTAAATTTAATAAAAAATTATATATATATACTTATCTTATATTTAAAAGTTTAATCTAATTTGAAATGCATATAAATAAAATAATAAAATAGAATGAAAATAAAAAATATAAAATATATAAATATATAATTTGTACATATATAATAAAAAATATATAATAATATAAATAATAATAGATGAATAATAAATGTATATATATAATGTATATATATAAATAAATATATGTAATGGTATACAACAGATATAGAAACAAAACGAGCAAAAACATATATATGTGCTGTATCTAAAAACATACAAAAGTTATTGTTATTCTGCTGGCCAAATTAAGTGTTATTAATTTCACTGTTCAAAAAATTATTTGATATTTGTTGCAAGAAAAATTTTATAATTGAAAATGTTAAAAATAGAAAAATTTAAAAATATATTTAAAACCACTCGGGCATCATAGAAAAGCTCACCAGCTTAGATGTAAACCCATATGTCACAAGATGGGTTGCAAACTGGCTCAAGGACAGAACCCACAGGGTTAGAGTTGCTGGTGCCATGTCAGACTCTAAGCCGGTCACGAGCGGTGTCCCACAGGGCTCAGTCCTGGGCCCCTCTTGTTCGGCATTTATTTTTCTGAAGTGCAGGCAAACATAGGGGATTGTGGCTGACAAAATTTGCAGATGACTGCAAACTGGGCACCATAATTGACACTCCATCAGACACAGACATCCTCCAGAGAGGTCTCATAGAAATGGATAACTGGTGCCAGAGCCATGGCCTTAAGCTAAATGTCAAAATGTATAGTCATACCCTTTGGGAAAAACAAGGTAACCCCTAATTACCACATAGGTGGTAATCCATTAAACATGGAAGAAGTTATCAGGGACCTGGGGACCCAAGTTGACAGTAACCTCTCTTTTGACACTCACATTGCCAAAGTGGTTAGGAAGACCTTCTACATTGCCCACCTGATCATGAAGGGATTCACATCCAGATCAGGAGAGGTCATTGTACCCCTGTACTCTTCACTTATCAGACCGATGATTGAGTACAACGCCCCATTGAATTTACCTTACCCGACACCTGCAGCAGTTGGAAAGACCCCAAGTTCCTCACCAAAAGGATAAAGGGGCTCAAACATATGTCATACGCTGCCCGACTGAAGAAACTCCAGCTCTATTCAGTCGCATACCATCTGCTCAGAGGTGATCTGTGCCTGACATACAAGGCCATGTCCAACCCGGAATTAATGGACATGCTCCACCTCAAAAAAATCCAAATCCACCAGAGCCACGAGAGCAAGACACTTAAACCTCAACACGGATATAAATAGGACATGCTGGAGGGACAGATTCATCACCCAGAGACTCCCTACACTATGGAACAGAATCCCAGTCCATGTGAGGCAGAGCCCCTCACTGACTCTGTTCAAGAGAAATCTTGACGAGTGGATGGGAGATCGTAGGTTTACCCCGGGAATCATCTCTGTGTCACTGCTGGACAGAGGCACAGCAAACTAATGGGTATAGTATTCTCATCCTAAGGGATGGTGAAAGCCACACACACTCTGGCTAGGCTTATAAATGCCCTAGGGCAGATAGCCTAGTATGAACCTATGACCTATGAACCAGGAAAATATCAGTCTGGGACAGGAATATGATAAAAAAGAACTTGAGGGAGTGTATAAATATTTGTGAATTGATGAAGGATTGAAAAGAAAACATGAATAAATATGGAAAAAAACTTACTAAGCAATATTTTAGAAGACTAAAGTTAATACTGAAATAGCCCTGACATCTAGGAGCAAAGTCAAAGCTATAAACCAATTTGCTCTTCCTGTTCTAACTTACATTATTGGGGTGGTTGACTGACCCCAAAAGGTATTAGATCAGTTGGACAGGAAAACAAGGAACATGCTTCATGCTTATCAAATGATTTTTATAAATCAATGCATATCAAAATTATATATTCCCTGTTCTGAAGGAGGTATGTGCCCTCCTCAAAATTGACTACACATGTAGATCTGCAATCATAGGACTGCATACATATCTGCTGAAAGATCCAAATGTAGTGAATGTTTTAAAACATGAGGAGGAAAAGTCAAAGATGACTTCCCTGCTTATTTTAGCAGAAGCATATTGGTGGCAAGCAGGAATGGAAATTAAACCAGAAGCAGACAAAAACCAGGCAGCAACTGAATGTTCCAAAGAACAAAAGAAAGAATGTAAGGTGAAGGATCAGATGAGGAGGCAAGAAATGTGGAAAAGGCATAAATATAGTTGCAAGTACAGAAAACTCCTGGAAGAACTTCATGTCGCTCAGGATCTGATGCAGGAATAGTTAAAGAGAAATTAATTTAAACCAAAAGATGAAAGGTTAATATTGGTGGCCCAGGATAGTGGACTATATACATATTGGTTTACAAAGTCCATTGAACATGTCAGAGAAACAGACAAATGCAGATTTTGTAAAGTAGAATTGGAAGCAGTTGAACATCTTGTTGCTGGATGTGATACACTAATGGCAGTGGGCCTGTATACTGAAAGGCAATAATGAGGCAAATCTGTTGCATTAGGGATTATGCTAGCTTTACCATACTGAAGTAGCTGAGAAGCACTGGAAACATGAGCCATAAAACATTATAGAAAATGATGAGGTTTTTGTCACATGGGATCATCCACTGCCAACAGTTCAATGAATAGATGTAAGAAAAACAGATAAAAACAGAGGTGGCTAACTTCACGGCACCCATGCAATTGGAGAACAGCTGCATGACCACCAAATCATACACTAATGCCCTGTACGAACACGTACACAAATGCATAGATCTTGCCATACCCAATGGAACCAAGACGCTCTCTTCCAAAAAAAGTAAGTCAATCTGATGGTCCCCTGCCATAAACAAACTCTACAACAGAAGGAGGAAACTGATGCGGAATAAGGTGAAGTCCCAAGACTGGAAAAACTCCCTTATCAGCCTCAACAAAAAGTTGAAATCCCACATCAAAGCCTCTAAGGCTAGCTATGAAAACAGAATTGCAGCAGATAGTACAGACAACCACAAGGCCTTCTATTGTTATGTAAAGAATCTCCACAGCAATACCCAGATTTGCTCGGAGCTATTTCACAATGGCACCTCCTATACCAAGCCAACAGATATTACCAATATACTGGACGACAGATTCAGTGACAACTTTACCCCTTTCTCCCCCACCAAAGGACCAATCACAATACCAGTAGATTGCCAGACACCCAGTATTACTGCTGCACAGGTTAAACTAGCACTGTCCAAGGCCAAGAATACAGCTTCTATGGGACCTGACAATATCTCTGGCTGGGTTCTACATTAACTACAGAGTGAACTGGCACCACACCTATGTGCCCTGTTCAATCACAGTCTCACCTCAGGCTTTGCCTCTACCAAATGGCACACTGCTACAGTCATTCTTCTCCACAAAGGAGGAGTGACTACAGACCCTGGGAACTATTGGCCCATTAGCCTGATGAGTCTGATATGCAAAGCTATGGAACACATCATTATTGATCTAATAAACAAGGATATATGGAATCTCCAAACTCTGGATCCCACACAGTTTGGTTTTGTGAAGGGGAGATCATGCCTGCTCAACCTGGTCAACTTCTTTGAGTCAATCACCAGAGCTGTGGATGAAGGCAAAGTGATTCATACAGCCTACCTTCATCTGGCCAAGGCCTTTGATACCATTCCCCACTCAAAAATCATAGAAAAACTCACTAAGCTAGGCATCAATCCCTATATCACTAGGTGGGGTGCAAACTGGCTTACAGATAGAACCCACAGTGTGAAAGTAGCTGACTCCAAGTCAGACTGCCAGCCAATAATGAGTGGAGTCCCATAGGGTTTGGTCCTGGGTCCTCTCCTGTTTGGTATCTACTTCTCAGAAGTCCAAGCCAATGTGAAGGGACTCTGACTGACAAAGTTCACAGACGATTGCAAGTTGGGTGCCATAATTAACTTCCCAAGTGATGTTGACATCCTACAGAAAAGCCTCACTGAGACCAATGACTGGTGTCAGAACCATGGCCTTAAGCTCAATGCCAAAAAATGTGTAGTCATCCCCTTTGGGAAAAACCCAGTTCCCATGAATTACTACATTGATGGTAGTCCATTGAACACAGAAGGCATTATAAGAGATTTGGAACACAGGTTGACAGCAACCTCTCTTTTGACTACCACATTGCCACTGTGGTCAGAAAGTCCTTCAATGTGGCACACCTCATTACTAAGGGTTTTGCATCCAGGAAGAAAGAGGTCATTTTCTCCCTCTACTCTTCCCTCATTAGGCCAATCATTGAGTACAATGCCCAATTTGACATGTACCTCACTAGACACCTGCAACAAGTGGAGAGGCCACAAAAGTACCTCATAAAGAGTATCCTAAGCCTTAAACACTTGTCCTATATGGACAGACTCAAAAAAATCCAACTATTCTCTGTCTCATATCGCCTACTTAGAGGTGATCTCTGCTTGACATACAAAGCCATGTCTAACCCAGCTCTGTTAGAAATGCTACATCTAAAGAAATCCCAATCCCTCCACATTACATGCTCCAGAGGCCTGAACCTCATTACCACAATCAACAGAACAAGCTAGAGGGACAGGTTCATAACCCAGATACTGACCATGCTATGGAATAGATTTCCCATACATGTCAACCAGAGCGCCTCACTGGCCCTCTTCAAGAGAAGTCTTGATGAGTGGATGGGAAATAGAACATTCACCCCGGGATCACTCCAGTGACTCTGCTCGAGAGAGGCACTGGGAACTAAGGTCAGGTGGCATGATGCCAGGGTAATCCTATGAGTTAGGCTTGTAAAGGCTCCAGGGCCATTAGCCTAGTACACACCTATGAACCTGTGAACCTATATAGTACTCCATGAAAAGAAGACAAAAGTAGCAGTGATCATTGAAATTGCTACACCAAGTGATTATAGCATATTACGTACAGAAAGACACAAAGTCATAAAATACCAGGATTTGCAGGCAGAAGTGAGGGCACTGTGTAAGAAGAATATCCAGGCAGTTTCAACAGTAGTAAGAGCAATGAGTCTCATGAAAAAGAATTTAGATAAGCTACCAATACATGTAACTCCGTATGTTTTGCAGAAGTAGTCAGTTCTGTGTACATTGTGAGTGCTATGAAAAGCACTTTTGGCTAACATCAAACACTGATACAATACCAATTTCATGAAGTTTAATCATACTTTCACTTAGGAATAGAGTCCATTCACAGCATGGTATTAGAAGCTCAAAAGACTTGGAGAAAATAAACCAAGAAACGTTACAACAGTTTCAGACATATTTCATTAAACAAATTGTAATCTTATATGAATTCCATACCACTTATCTGATATATTTCTAAGATGTTTTAGAATGGTTTTCACTGCATTTTGTCCACAGTTCCCTGTATAGGCATGTAAATAGTAAGATGTGTGCAAACATATGCATTCAAAATTCAGTTTATCTCAAAGGAAATTGAAGCTTTTTATAAAACTGTCTATGGAAAGGCTGGACATGTTTAGAAATTTCATGGACTACATATCTGGCTTCCACAGTATGAGATTTAGTGGATTTTCATTTATATATAATCCTAAGGATCCTGTACTCTGTAAAGCGTATAACCTGGCTTGCATCTTGTTGACGGTTCTCTGCTGACTGGCATGCTATCTAAACCCTGACAATTGAAGATATGAGCTCTGTGCTGTCTGCTGCAAACCATTACTCTTTATAACACCTCTGGTCTCACTGAGGCTTTTTGTAGCTTTAAAACAATGTGTGATCCCAAGAGAGGAGTAAATGCTGCCCGGAGCAGTTGAATGCTTTCAGATTGAACAGTGTCAGCTATTCCACAGAGTCAGTTTACTTCATTTTGACTGACAGAGAAAGTAAATTAGAAAGACAGCATCATGTGAAATGTGCATATTTAAATAAAACTATTAAAAAATGACTGTCTGTATTACCCCTGATGTTCCTAAACATGCACCGGTTATTCCCTTTTTAATGTTTGGAAGAAGGTGCTTGTACTGCTAACATTTTTAACAATATCTTCATGTATAGACAGTATGACTAAAACATAAATCTAACTCTGAAAGTCATGAATGTCAGGTCCTAAAGGGAATCTCAGACATCTGAGACCTGGTTTTCTAAGTTATTAATATAAAATTGATGATTAAGGCCCTTGAATGCATTTTACCACAGACTATGACATCAGACGTGCTATTTAATTAAACAGCAGCATTTTACAACTCTTTGGTTTCCCCCACATGTATTTATAGAAGATGAGGTATAGGCCAAATGACCACAAATTTGTAAAACAAGTTGCAACAAGGCAATTTTAAAATAAAATTTGCTTGCATTTATTTTCATACAAAGTACTGTCATTTTGTCTTTACCATTGCTGTCAGCAAGCATACATCATGTACTTCCATAGTGTGTAACTTTTACAAGTCAATTATTTTTATAATGGGTTGTCGTAGAATTTAATATGTGTAAAAATGGCATATTTATCATGTTTTTTTAATGTCAATTTTTTTGGTAAATGGCTTTATTTTCAGAATGCGTGATTGACTAAATATTTTTTCTCTGTCACTCTTAAGCCTAAACTTTCTCGAGTTGGGGGAAGGAAAGCTACATTCAAAGCATTAACATACAATTACA
The DNA here is from genome assembly GCF_019279795.1 of Protopterus annectens. Classification (NCBI taxonomy): domain Eukaryota; kingdom Metazoa; phylum Chordata; order Ceratodontiformes; family Protopteridae; genus Protopterus; species Protopterus annectens. The sequence goes on along the minus strand of NC_056733.1, from coordinate 1,881,147,396 downwards.
AAAATACTATTTGTACACCTGATCATCACTAATTTCATTTCATACAAATTATCGTTAGATATTTCATAATGCAAATTCAAGGGCATCCAAAAGCCATGATGGTTTTCATATGTAAAGTCCTTCAGATATTATTAAGTTGGTGACCAAACAAATATTTACACTGTACTTGGTCTTGTGATGACTAATTGGTGCTGCATAGATAAATAAAAAATTGCTTTTATCTTCATGCACCAACCAGCACTTAAAACAATTTCAAAAGTACAGAGATATAACAATACAAATAATTTGCATCTCTTGTCTTGATAGCAATGGTGTCCCATTTGCACTAAGCAGGAGTTAAAGGTTCCAAGCAAACAAAAAGACTAAGAACCAGAACCAGATGGAGGTACAGGAACCCACAGACCAGTAGTCAGAGACCAGAAACTCAATTTATTATAAAAAAACAAAGCAGTCAAGCACTTTCGTCTTGCATCAAGAGTTCTTCAGAACTGGCAGAAGTCGATGCAAGACGAAAGTGCTTGACTGCTCTGTTTTTTACAATACATTTCACATTAAAAATAAAAAAATGGAAGCATCTCTTTGCATTGTCAGGTAAACTCATGGCATGGCTGTATGCTCTACAGTGTTTTCCAACATCACACTTCAACAAAGGTACAGTGCAGAACTGATATCATTGTTGGTTTGTAAAGGCCACAGACTAATCTACTCTGTAAACATCTAGGCATAGAGGTGTATATAACCCTAAGTATGACCTAAGTGACCTGAGTTTATAAGAAGTTAAGGCACATTCTGAAGCTGGGGGGGAGGAAGTAAGGAGAGACACAGCATTACCAGCTTTCCACTGTTCATGAGGGAGGGAGTACAGCATATGTCAAGGCTGCACAGTCCCTTAGTAAAGTCATTGAGGAAGACAGGGAGACTAGAGACTAAACTTGGAGTGCTGCCCCCAGGGGTGTTATGTCACTTGCAGAATTGAGTGTCACTCAGTTACTGATGCTGTTCTCATGCTGAACCCAGGACCATCTTACTGGGCATTCACCACTGGGTTAAGATTAAAAACAGGAAGAGAACACAAATAGCTGCCTAAATAACACCTCTCTCAGTAACTTTTATTCCCACAGAAGAGAGCATGAGTAGGCAAATTAGCTGAGAGGAGAGTGATAGTCAGGAGGCCCTGGAGAAGAAGAAATTGCAAGAAAAAGTTAAAGTGATGCAACTCAATACCCTGCAGTTATGAAAGAAGCACTCACCATGACTGGGTTGATGGCACAGAGGCAGGGTGTCCATCTGTTTGCCACTGATGAACTGACCTCAAGAATGGACTTTGGATACTGATCGGGTTGGCCAGTGGTATAGGATGAAACATTCCACACTCACTTCTACTATTACAAGATTACAAGTAACACCACTACCCCGACTGCCTGCTTTGGAGAATAGAAGCCTTGCATGTGGTCTGTCTATTGGGTATCTGTAATCTCATGACATCATTGTACCTGTTGCTTTCACAGATAATGCCCATGACTGGCCACTGCACATATAAAGGCATTTGGTTCCATGGTGTGCAATGCCACTGCCCCTTGTGCAGTGCAAATGAGTACTGAAGTTTAACTTTCCATGAATTAGGAAAGGTCATCTTTTGAAGGGTTATGCTCACTGTTAGCATAGAAAGGAGCCATTGGGGATTCTGATGTCAGGTGGCCAAACCACTGAGAAGACAGATAGAGTAAGTTGGACCAGGGGTAGATGGTATAAAAGCACTTGTAGACAATTCCCCAGAAAACAATGTTTCACATCTAATTCAGTCTCCAAGAAATGGAACAAATTCATCCTAGAACACAAATGTAAAATAGAACAGAAAAAAGACATAAAATAAAAGCTGACCTCAACTAGTCATTCAAAAAAGGCAATACTAGCAAAACTGACCTGATGCTAGTTATCTAAAATAGCAACATCAGTCAATCAATTAATTGATGAGAGATCACAAATAATCTCTAAATGTAAGAAATTATATCTTACCGTCATTATACTACATAAAAAAATAAAAACGAAACTGCATTTTTTTCTGTACACAAATCTCAGAAATAAGCAGCCCCACATATTCTTGCTTTTATTTGACAGACTATAAGACTGCAGTACAACAAACATATTTTTGTACTCTAAAAGGTTGAATCATGGAGACAGGTTACATAAAAAAGACAATGGGAACAACGCCCTTCAACTGAAGGGTTGAGAAGGGACTTTCCCCTGTAAGAAAAACATGTTTTGTAGCATCCCCTACAGATTGAGTGGGTGTAATTTTCTGTAAATGCAATTGATTCGATTTGTTGTTGGTTATAGCGGGCTCATAAAATAGTAACCATTTGAAATATTGGGACCTACTAGAGTGAGTCCCAAAATGTGGAAACTGAATGGCCAAAAGATTGGACTTACATATATTAAGTCCAAGATGCCATCTCTTCAAATATTTCATTTTTTCCAAGGTATGGGGATCTTGGAGTTGGTATATATAAGTTTAGAGGGTGCAGGGAAGGCTTGCTTCTTCTGCAAAAAGAAATTTAAGTAGAAGAGCAATTTTCAAAATTCGCTCTTCTACTGTGTTTTCGGTCTTTTTTTTTTCTGCTTGTTGGCACTCAGCATTTTGACTGCAGACATTTCAGTAGGGAACCTCATAAAACCAACATAATTTATGTAAAGTCAAATTGACTAGATGGTTTGGCAGTTAGTGTGGTTCATTGAACTCTATAAGAAATACTAGACTTACAAAAATATAGAAAAAAATGAATAAATGGAATTTGTGGTATCTGGTTTGTGTGATTCATGAATATATTTTGCACTACTGGATAGGATCCTCATTTCTAACTTCTGGCTGTAATTCTCATCACAAAACTAATTCTATAATTATGTAGCACAAATATGGGTACAGAAACAGTCCAAGAGGCAAATAATCTCTTAAACACCAAATAGTTCATGCCTGTTGTTGAGCCACATTACTGTTGTTATATTAATATTTAGTTTTGGTATTCATAAGCATAGTTTGTAGAGGGATACAAGCACTCTATTTTTAAAACACTGTATTCTGGATAGAGATACACAGACATGGATCATTGTGTGTGCTCCTGGCTCTTTTACCAACTGCAGTATGTTGCCTCTATCCAGTTATGCAGATTGGAGGTCAGTCTTCCTGCACATCTTGTTGCCACAGTTACTGTCCATTCCTACTTTCTGAGTTGCACTTTCAGGTATTCTGCACATTATTTTGTTCAGTACAACAGCACACATCAGACCCACATTCTTCCCATTAACACAAGAGGCTATGCATATTTATGAAGTCTAAATGGGTCCTTTTATCATTAGGGGAACATACTGTACTCCCAAAAAATGCATTAAAGTGCTACAAACCATGATGTATGTGTCCTGGACTACTGAATAAGGCAGCTGATTATTATGCATCATGCATTACCAAATACTTACAGTGGCTGCTTGTTAAGGCATTTATATTCAGCTGCCTTACCTTCCCTGTGTGCTACCAGTAGGAATAAGTGTGATGCCTAATAGAATTACAATCATTATGAATGAATGTGGTGCTTGCATTGTTATTGTACAATGATAAAGAGGAGATATGGTGCTGAGTGAGGTGTCATTGGCTGGACAAGGTTATGTGTGGTAGCAGGTTTACCTACACCACAGGGGACTCAGTTACTGGTCGGGATGCACTTCTCATGCAATAAGGGTGTTTCAGTAGTACTAACATGTTGCTCAGCACTGCCAGTTGATCGTCATACTAGTAGGAGGGGGGGATCAATGTGTCCAGGCAAAAAGGTGACCTTGTGACAGATTTGTGCAGAGTAACCAATGGAGTCCAGTAGTTTACATTACCTGACTCAACACATGCAGCAGTGTTGCAAGTGTTGTGAATTGTGTATGATCAAGACTATGGTTCATTAACATAAGTGATTATGTCTGAGGTACTGCACTTCAGTTGTGAAATGGACCGAGACCCTGCATGCTGTCTTGTTCTATTATGTAAGTACTTATATTAATCAGAAAGAAAGCTTTATAAGCCATTCTAAGGGTAATAAATACATATGCATCCACAGCACACATTTATGAATAGGTCCTAAGCTTTTTACATTTTTAATTGTTAAGAAATCTTTTTATTATCTTACTATCACAAAGTATTGAGGATCTTACCATTTACTGATTAAGTATGATGTAATTTACAACCTCTGTACCAGTCTTTTAATAAGTAAAGCAGCACCTGAATTTGTTTTATATCTGCAGGGACAATGCCACAAAAATATGCTTTGTCTTGTCAAAAATGAAAACACAAGGAAACTTTGCTCTATTATTTCAAGCTGAGTGGTCATTTAGTGAATAAAACTACTGCTTTCAAATTACAAGAAGTACATCTTTTAAATGTGGTTATCCTCCTTGTGGTCAACCACTTAAGATGTTAATAATAGTATCCCAAAACCCATCTGTCTTATCTTACTTTAGCTTCCTTCAAAATCACAGTTCATGTAGGTAATGCTTTCATTCTTGCGGGGTGTTTCTCCCCAGAGTTGTTATGTTTAAGTCATAGAAGATAACATCTTTTACTCGGGTAGTGCAGAAGAGAAAGGATAGTAGTTGTGTGTGTCCTATAAAGGCTGAATGGCATTAACTTTTATCATTCCAATGATGGGTGAGTTTTGGTTATGTGAGACTAGATTCACTTCTCTATCTGGATTCTTTAAAATTCATATATTATTTTTTATCCTCTGGTTGAGAAAAGGGGGCTTTAGTTGATATGTTTATCTGTAAACTAAAATTTGACTTAGTTGTACTAACTAATTTGCTCACGCACTCACTTAGCTTACTCCAACAAGGAAGACTTGTTGTGACTTTTTACATGGAGCTTTTATGTTTTAAAGAAAGGTTTGCTGTACACCTGCAAACCAGTATACTGCACTGAGACTCAGGAGATTTATGATTTGTTTCATCAAGCGGCCAGAATTTGTTCCCTGGATGGTGCAAACTTGGAGTAGGGTATATTAAGTGGATGTGCAACTGGGTAATACCCATTTTCAGTAGAGACCTAGGGAGAAAAGCTCCATTAGATTACATTGCTTTATACTAAATTCCAATCAAACGCACAGTAGTTGCATTTCTATTTACATTTATATATGAACAGTAGGTACATTTCTATTTAAATTTATTTATATATACACAAACAGTAGTTACATTCATATATATATATATATATATATATATATATATATATATATATATACATCATAAATCAGAGAACGTTTATTAAAAAAAATTATCACTTATATTAGAATAAACCTTTTACTATTATAATAGCTGAAGTAGATCTTTTGTTATAAATTACCCACACAAGCACAATCTCAAAGAGTGCACCTCTTATCTACCTAATTTCACAGTATATTATGGTTAAAAAGGCTGTTTTTGAATATAAAATATAGGCATCAGTCATAAACACTTCAAAAATGAATGCATATGTATCTATATATGTGCATGTATATATATGTGTGTGTGTATATATGTATGTATGTATATGTATAAAAAATGAATGGATGGTGCAAAAATAAACTGATAAACAAAATGCAGGCAACAAAGTCTCAGTGCAAGTACCACAATTAGGGCTGCAAGATATAGGAAGTAGACCACCACACGAGGAATGTTCCAAATAACAGCAGTACTTTAATGGTAATCCAAAACAGCAGCAACAATGCGGAACAGATACACCACACGTTTCGTCCAAAACTTCATCAGAATAACTACACACCCAAGTAGTAACGTTTAAATACACTAATTAAATTCAAACTGACCAAAAAGAATCATTTACTTTGAATATATTAATTACAAATTGTATATATATTTAAAATCAAGGTCATAAATAATCATATTTGAAAGTGTTAAAATCATTACAACTTATTTTGTACAATACACATAAAATCCTCATAAATACATTAAAAATACATTGAAAATTTTTGAGTTTATTTAAATGAATTAAATGAAAGTTTATATGAATACTAGTGCATTTTATAATGTTAACAAGTCACACAATGCCCTCTAGTGGTTAAAATGTATAATGTGAATGATGGACATAAATAAATTAAAAGTTCTAATGTAAAGTTTTAAAACAGTTTTAAAAAGTTTTCAAAAGAACTTTTAACTACTAAATACACAATTAAAATTAAAGTTTCGCTGATCTCATTTTCAACACAGGTGCCAAGGTAATCATATCATTAATCCCTGGGAATTTATTTGACTCTAAAACAATTTGCCAATATAATTCCCTGTATGCAACCAAAGTTTCCCAACAACCTCCCCTAGGATCTGGTGGTACAACTTCTAAAACAAAGAAATTGAAATAAGCCCCATCACAGACCAAGGTGTGCTTAAATAAAGAATTTGTATCTCGCTTGGTCCTGATATCATACAGGTGCTCATAGATTCTCTGTTTCATTTTTCTTTCACTTTTGCCAACATAAAATGCTTCGCATTTTCCACATAATGCAATATATATAATACCTTTAGTATTGCAGTTTGCAAAGGAGTGTAAGGTAAGTGTCTTTTTACGGGCTACCAAAAAATGTGTGTTACCAATCTTCAAGTTCTTACAATACCCACAAGCTCCACATTTAAAGACACCGTGTTTTTTCTTTTTATTTTCCTCACATCCCTTTGCATAGCTAACCTTTTCTAGGATTCCTTTGATGTTGCAACCTCTTTTGTAAGTGTATTTTATTTCTTTGTCAAAAATGTAACCCAAATCAGATACTTTTGCAAAGTTGTTCCATTCCCTATCTACAATCTTTCTAACCTTATTAGTCTGTCCATCATAGGTTAAAATAAGGCCCGAGGGATATCCATCTTTAGGAATGTTGTTTTTTGTTGATCTTACCATTAATTTCATTTAAATTTTTTTTTTAACCCCCCCCAAAATTATAAGGGTTGCGGAAAAAAAAAACTTTTCCCTTTTTCTTCCTTCTAAATTTTTTTTTTTCCCTTTTTTTTTTAAAAAAAACATTCTTCCCATTAACACACAAGAGGCTATGCATATTTATGAAGTCCAAATGGGTCCTTTTTATCATTAGGGAACATACCACCCCAAAAAATGCATTAAAGTGCTACAAAACCATGATGTATGTGTCCTGACTACTGAATAAGGCAGCTGATTATTATGCATCATGCATTACCAAATACTTACATAGTGGCTGCTTGTTGGAAGGCATTTATATTCAGCTGCCTTACCTTCCCCAGTGTGCTACCAGTAGGAATAAGTGTGTGATGCCTAATAGAATTACAATCATTATGAATGAATGTGTGGTGCTTGTGCATTGTTATTGTACAATGATAAAGAGGAGGATATGGTGCTGGAGTGAGGTGTCATTGGCTGGACAAGGTTATGTGTGTGGTAGCAGGTTTGTTCACACCACAGGGGACCCAGTTACTGGGTCGGGATGCACTTCCTCATGCAATAAGGGTGTTTCCAGTAGTACCAACATGTTGCTCAGCCACCGCCAGTTGATCGCCACATACTCAGTGGAGTGGGGGGACCAATGTGTCCAGCAAAAAGGTGACCTTGTGACAGGATTTGTGCAGAGTAAACCAATGGAGTCCAGTAGTTTATATTATTCCTGACTCCAACACATGCAGCAGTGTTGCAAGTGCTGTGAATTGTATGATCAAGACTATGGTTCATTAACATAAGTGATTATGTCTGAGTGGGGTACTGCACTTCAGTTGTGAAATGGACCCAGACCCTGGCTGCTGTCTTGTTCTACTATGTAAGTACTTATATTAACTGTGAAAGAAAAGCTTTATAAGCCATTCTAAGGTAATAAAGACATATGCATCCACAGCACACATTTATGAATAGGTCCTAAGCTTTTACATTTTTAATTGTTAAGAAATCTTTTATTATCTTTACTATCACAAAAGTATTGAGGATCTTACCATTTACCGATAAGTATGATGTACTTACAACCCTGTACCAGTCTTTAATAAGTAAAGCAGCACCTGAATCCTTGTTTTATATCTGCAGGACAATGCCACAAAATATGCTTTATCTCTATCAAAAATGAAAACACAAGGAAACTTTGCTCTCTATTATTTCAAGCTGAGTGGTCATTTAGTGAAGAAACCACTGCTTTCAAATTACAAGTTTTTAAATGTGGTTATCCTTGTGGTCACCAACTTAAGATGCGTTAATACAATAGTATCCAAAACCCATCTGTCTTATCTTAGCTCTTTAGCTTCCCTTCAAAATCACAGTTCAGGTAATGCTTTACTTTATGGGTGTTTCTCCCCAGAGTTGTTATGCGTTTAAGTCATAGAAGATGTAACATCTTTACCTCGGGTAGTGCAGAAGAGAAAGGATAGTAGCCGTGTCCCATAAAGGCTGAATGGCATTAACTTTTATCATTCCAATGTGATGTGCGAGTTTTGTTGGTGTGAGACTAGATTCACTTCTATCTGGATTCTTTTAAAACTATATATTATTTTTATCCCTCTGGTTGAGAAAGTGGGGCTTTAGTTGATATGTTTATTGTAAACTAAAATTTGACTTAGCTAAAAGTTTTCACTGGTCACGACTCACTTAGCTTACTCCAACAAGGAAGACTTGTTGGGACTCCCTTACATGAAGCTTTTTATATGTAGAAGAAAGGTTTGCTGTACACCTGCAAACCAGTATACTGCACTGAGACTCAGGAGATTTATGATTTGTTTCATCAAGCGGCCAGAATTTGTTCCCTGGATGGTGCAAACTTGGAGTAGGGTATATTAAGTGGATGTGCAAACCTATCCATGGTTCACATGGGGCAGAAGGCATGGAGGATTTTATCTGAAATTCATTAAATGCTACAGTGTCCATAAAGTGTCAAAGTGATATATCTTATTCATTTAGTAGCTTTATGTGTTTTTTAACTGTTTAGAAGAATGGTAGTCAAAGTTTAATATCTTTCCTAGTCCAATTTATACTTAAAGTTTGTGGGAAATACCTGTGTAAATCTTACTTTTGTCACTCTCTGCTAAACCTACAGAAAAGCACAACAATGTTACAGGAGAATGATTGAATGAATTCTTGGACTAGCTGAACAGGAGACACAAGTTATGAAAGTTGCCTACAATAATGCAACACTTTTACTTCAGTTACATCTGAGATCAGATCAGTTTAGTTGCATATGGTATGACTGAAGCTAACTGTACTAAGACTTTTATATGATAGATTGTTCCTGGTCTTTGTTTCTTTCCATTTCTATGATTTTTATCTGCCATCCCAGTTGCATACCTTTGAACTGACCATCTGATGCTTTTCACTCCTGTTGCTCCTAACTTAAGTTCCTTACAGGATTGCCCCTTGCAGCCATAGGTGGTGTTAAAGAGGGACAGGGGAATTGTGGATTAAAGGCTCTAGCAGTATCCTATATAATATTCTGTATACTATTGATATGTTGAGATGAAAATCCAGTACTCAGCATCTAGAAATTAATATGCATAAGCTTCATTCACATACATTGAACCATTGGTAGCTCCATAGTTTTGCTGTTTAACCCACAGTCTACAAACAAGTGGATGAGTGGTGCTTTCAGAAAGGGAACTATGATCTTCTTTTTATAGTGCCAAAGAAAAATAATATAATGCGTTTTTAAATGTCTGTTTTTTATATGTGTTATCCTTACCACATTAATGTTGTTTAGTCGTTTATTAAATCTAACTCTTTGTGACCTCAAGGACTTTAGCAGACCAGCCTATCTCTCAAGAAATGCTTCTTTAAATTGTTCAAAAAGAGCAAATACCCTTTGAAGTAGCAATAACCAGTACTCGTGGGTGGGCTGGGTAAAATGGCAGGATTTATTCTACAATTGTTGCTTGTTTCTGACAGATTATGAGGGCCGCTTCCTCGAAAGTGGGATTAAAATCTCTGAGGATCTCAACTCGGAAATGTAATATATTTTTGTTTGTGCATTGACTTTATGTACAGTATCATGGGTGAGATGAATTTAAAATGAATAATCTCATACATTTACAATTTATGAGAGAGCGGGCACGTGTGTGTGCACGCACATGCACATCTGTCTGTATGTCCTGTAATATATTGCTATCCCATCCAGGGCTAGTTCCCAGCCATACACATACTGTTGTAGGACAGGCTCTGGAGTTGAATCAATGAAGACTAAAGAATAACAAGGGAGATATAAGTAAAAACCTGATGCTGATGTTAGCCATCTTGAATGTGTGCATAGGTGAGGGAGTAATGCAATGTACAACAAGCAGCTGTCTGAAGTGAGATTATAATATAGTAACTTTTTATAGGATATATTACTTATGTATTTATGTATGTATGTATGTATGTATGTATGTATTTATTTATTTATTTCTCTTTGTTTAATGGGAAAGTCCAACTGGGTAATACCCATTTTCAGTAAAGACCTAGGGAGAAAAGTTCCATTAGATTAAATTGCTTTATACTAAATTCCAACTTCAAATCGACAGTAGTTACAAGTATTTCTATTTACATTTTATATATGAACAGTAAGGTAGCATTTGCTATTTAAATTTATATATACACAAACAGTAGTTACATTCATATAAATATATATATATATATATATATATATATATATATATATATATATATATATATATATATATATACATATACATCATAAATCAGAGAACGTTTATCAAAAAAATTATCACTTATATTAGAATAAACCTTTACTTCATTATAATAATAGCTTTGAAGTAGTATCTTTGTTATAAATTACCTCACTCCAATAACAAGCAACAATCCTCAAAGAGTGCACCTACTTATCTACCTGCACTCTCACAGTATATTATGGTTAAAAAGTCAGTTTTTGAATATTAAATATAGGTATCAGTCATGTAAACACACTTCCAAAATGAATGCATATGTATCTATATATGTGTACATGTATATATATGTGTGTGTGTAAGTGTATGTGTATGTAGTGGGGTGTGTGTGTGTGTGTGTGTGTATATGTATATATATATATATATAGTATATATATATATATATATATATATATATATTCATATATGGTCTACTGTTTGTATCAAATACCAATGATTCAAAAAAAAAGAGCAGTAGACCTGCCAGTTAATGCCGAAGTGCACTTTCGGGCTAAATCAGCTTCTAAGAACGGAACACAACACCACAGTGGCGACAGCAGGAAAACACATGCCATGCCCTCCACTGTGATGCGGTGTTACAGATCTTAGGTTTAGGGCAGGTCGCGGTAAGGATAGCTAGTAGGCCATCCCCCTACCATGACCCGCTTCCCACCCTATATATCCGTAACTACCACCAAAGTCAGTAGTAGCCCTGTCATTGAAAGTGGTTCGCGAGGAAAGTGCACTGATTATGCACTGCAACCCAGGGTCTACTGTGTGAGTTCAAAGAAGTGTATTTTCAAACTTATATAGAAATTCCATACATATATATATATATATATATATATATATATATATATATATATATATATATATATATTTATATACACACACACACACACACACACACACACACACACACACACACACACACACATACATACTGGTTCATATTGTAGCTTACCCTAAAGCTGAAATGGCGAATTCTACAACACTGACACTTAAACACCGACATCTACTTAAAAGATGTAAGGATGAAATGCCAAAAGACACAACGTAACAGATTCCCCGAAGCAACTGCACCATACAGGTAAGTAAAACCAAAGTAAACAAACACACCAAGACACTTTTATAAACTTTATTAGGCAAGCCCTGCACCCCACCCCTGCTTAATTATATATACAGAACTTCCGGAAAGAAGTATATACTGCCTAAACAGTAGGGGACCCAGCACTGACCCCTGTGGCATCCCACTCGTAAACAGGTCTCGTTGATGCCGGAGTCACCCACTTGGATAGTGTGTGTGTCTAGTTTCAGAGCCAGTTGGCAAACTCATCTATTAAGAAGGGGTTTACATCAGTTTACTAAGTTTATCACCTTGGTAATGGAGAAATACCTTGTAAATTTTAGGAAGTTTGTAGTACTATTAATATAATCAACGAAGAGCTCAAACTCATCAGAAGTGCCCTTCCACAGAAAACATAAATCATCCAGGAACCTAACATATAATGTCCACTTGTTTTCAAACCTTGGTATCAAAACATATTTGTTCTCCCAATAAGCCATTATAATGTTGGCATAAGTCGGTGCACAATGTGCTCCCATCGCCACCCCCTTGGTTTGCCTGTAATATTCTCCTTCAAAAAATAAAAAGTTGTTTCTCAATACTATTTCCATTAAAATTAAAATAGTTCTGAATTCGTTGTGGGAGATTCTTTTGAGGGGTAGTAACATTTCTTCAAACCAGGCTAAACCAGTCTCATTGGGTATGTTGGTGAATAAATCAACAACATCTAATGTACCAAAACCAGTAGTCTCACCATACAAATGGGATTTTATTTTACTAAGAAAATGCCAAGAATCCTTTAAAATATTTTCATTCTCATCAACTATGTGCTTGATTTTAAAATCTATATACTTGGCAAGAGGAGCTGTAACTGATCCATTTGCAGCAACAATAAGTCTAAGGGGAGGGTCCATTTGATCTTTGTGCACCTTCAGGATTCCAAAAACTGTTGGAATCCTAGGCTTCTCCACATGTAAATATTTGTAAGTCTTTAGGTCAATCAAACCATCAAACAATAGATCATTCAGTACAACATATATTCTTTTGTACGCAACGTTGATCTCATTAATTGAAGTAACACTATACTTTTCTACATCATGTAATAGATTCAACATCTTTCCTGCATACTTTTATCCATAAAACCACCCCACCTCCCTTATCAGGTTTCATAATACGAACTTCTTTGTCATTACTTAAAGTCGTTAAAATGTCCTCTTCACTTTTAGTAAGGTTAGGACATGTGTATTCTTTTCTCAAACCATTTCTCAATTCTTTTTCTAATGATAATTCAAAGTTTTTTAGTTGAGGATGCAGGGGTGGATTAAAATTGCTCTTTCGTACTAGTTCGTTTGGAACCATTGTCAATTGTTGCCCTTTAAAAAATAATTCCAAGTTTTTCTTCCTAATAAACATTTTGATGTCTACAAGCAACCTAAAAGTGTTTGTTTTACATTGTGGAATAAAGCCAAAACCTTTTGAAAATAAGTCAAAATAAACCTTACTAAGTGTAATGTGTGAATAGTTGAAAATGTTAAAATTATCATAAGTAAATTTATGTCCGTCATTTAAAATGTGTTCTAAAGGTCCACCTAATTGTCCCTCCAGGAGGGGTAACCCCCCTTCCCCTGTAGTTTTTTGAATTATAGTTTACAGGGTTTTTATACATCAGTCTCTCCGACCTACGTAATGGGGGAAATTCTTCATTATCCAACACATTTTCATTATGCACATCAATTTCATCCACAGGTAAACCATCATTAACTCTAAGTGGTTTACCATCTGTTTACCCCATGACCTAGGCTTGGGGTAATGGGTGTGTGTTTTATATTCATGTATTTCTCTGTCTATTTTAGACAGTTTTCTGTTATGGACTTCTATACAATGCTTCTCAACATCTTTTAATAAATTTCTATAATGACCTCTCTGTTCAGATATAGAAAACATAAGATCATTAACAATAAGTTTGTTTGTTTCATTATAATAGTAGTATTTATATTATTATTACTATACATCATAAATCAGAGAACGTTTATCAAAAAAATTATCACTTATATTAGAATAAACCTTTTACTATTATAATAGCTGAAGTAGATCTTTTGTTATAAATTACCCACACAAGCACAATCTCAAAGAGTGCACCTCTTATCTACCTAATTTCACAGTATATTATGGTTAAAAAGTCAGTTTTTGAATATTAAATATAGGCATCAGTCATAAACACTTCAAAAATGAATGCATATGTATCTATATATGTGCATGTATATATATGTGTGTGTGTATGTATGTATGTATAGTATGTGTGTGTGTGTGTGTGTATATGTATATATATATATATATATATATATATATATATATAAATATATATATCTATATGGGTCTACTGCTTTGTATCAAATACCACGTATTCGAAAAAGAGCAGTAGACCGCTCAGTTACGCGAAAGTGCACTTTCGCGAACTCAGCTTCTACGAACGGATCTCACCACAGTGGAGGACAGCAGGAAAACATGCTATGCCCACCACTGTGATGCGGTAGTTACAGATCTTAGGGTTAGGGCACAGGTCATGGTAAGGGGATAGCTAGTAGGGCTATCCCCTTACCATGACCCGCGCCCTAACCCTAAGGTCCGTAACTACTGCACTAAAGTCAGTAGTAGCCCGTTCACTGAAGTGGGTTTTGCGAAAGTGCAGTTTCGATTAAGTGCACTTTCGCGTAACCCAGGGTCTACTGTGTGAGTTCGAAGAAGTGTATTTTCGAACTTGTACAGTAGACCCAAACATATATATATATAAAAATATATATATATATATATATATATAAATACATACACAAACACACACACACACACACACACACACACACACACACACACATACATACGGGTCTATATTAGAAGCACTAACGCTGAAATGGCCGAATTCTACAACACTGACACTTAAACACCGATCTACGAAAAGAGCGAAGGATGGAAATGCCAAAAGACACAACGCCGAACAGATTCCCGGAAGCAACTGCACCATACAGGTAAGTAAAACCAAAGTAAACAAACACACCGTAAGACACTTTTATAAACTTTTTGTCAGGGGGGCAAGCCCCCTTGCACCCCCACCCCGCTAATTATATATACAGAACTTCCGAGAAGTATATACCAAACAGTAGGGGACCCAGCACTGACCCCTGTGGCATCCCACTCGTAACAGGTCTGCTGGTTGATGTGGAGTCACCCACTTTGATAGTGTGTGTCTAGTTTGTGAGCCAGTTGGCAACTCATCTTACAAGAAGGGGTTTACATTCAGTTTACTAAGTTTATCAGTGATGCCTGAATGTGGAATTGTGTCAGAAGCTGTTGCTAGGTCAAGGTATGGTGTGTGCACAGATTTTCCCTCATCAATGGCCTTGATCACATTTTCAAAGAAATCCACCAGATTTACCAGGCAGGATCTGCCCTTCATAAAGCCAAACTGAGTAAGATCCAGGGTTTGGAGGTCACCTATGTCTTTATTCATGGGGTCCATAACAATACATTCCATGGCCTTACAGACGAGTGTGGTTAGGCCTATGGTCTGTAATTCCCTGGGTCTGTTGCTAGGCCTCCTTTGTGGAGGGGAATAATTGTTGCTGTTCTCCATTCCACAGGAAGAAAGCCTGTGGCTAGGCTATGAGTTAAAGGGGTACTTAGTGGTGATGCTAGTTCATGTTTTAGCCTGTTTAGAAGGGGTCTATATTACGTTATCGAATCCTGATAACATCGAACACCACAACACTGACACACAAAGCCCAAACCGCAATTACGTCGAACCCCCTAAACTGCAAATTTTCAAATCTTGAACCATCATAGTTGGCCAATACCACCGCACGCTACATAATACATACACAAACCAAACCCTACTTCTAACAGTACACTAAAGCTTACATACATTGCCATCTGTGCACTTACCTTAACCCGCACCCTAACCCTAAGGTCCGTAACTATCACACACTTACCTTATGGAGCTATACCGCAGACGGGCCAACCATCACACTTCAACATTTCGAGTTTTTGTATGTTTGCCATTACCATAGTCTGTGCTTTACGTGTCGGTCTTCTGGTGTTCAATATTACCGGGATTCGATAACGTAATATAGACCTGTTTAGAAGACAGCCTGGGATGTTGACTGGTCCCATAGAGGCCATGTTGTTTGCCTTGGACAAGGCTTTGAGGACCTGCTCTTCAGATATATAGATGATAGTTAGGTGTCTTCAGATATTTTAGACTAAACCATCAAACAATAGATCATTCAGTACAACGTATATTCTTTTGTACGCAACGTTGATCTCATTAATTGAAGTAACACTATACTTTTCTACATCATGTAATAGATTCAACATCTTTCCTGCATACATGTTTCGATCCATAAAAACCACCCCACCTCCCTTATCAGGTTTCATAATACGAACTTCTTTGTCATTACTTAAAGTCGTTAAAATGTCCTCTTCACTTTTAGTAAGGTTAGGACATGTGTATTCTTTTCTCAAACCATTTCTCAATTCTTTTTCTAATGATAATTCAAAGTTTTTTAGTTGAGGATGCAGGGGTGGATTAAAATTGCTCTTTCGTACTAGTTCGTTTGGAACCATTGTCAATTGTTGCCCTTTAAAAAATAATTCCAAGTTTTTCTTCCTAATAAACATTTTGATGTCTATAAGCAACCTAAAAATGTTTGTTTTACATTGTGGAATAAAGCCAAAACTTTTTGAAAATAAGTCAAAATAAACTTTACTAAGTGTAATGTGTGAGTAGTTGAAAATATTAAAATTATCATAAGTAAATTTATGTCCGTCCTTTAAAATGTGCTCTAAAGGTCCACCTAATTGTCCCTCCAAGAGGGATAACCCCCCTTCCCCCTGTAGTTTTTTGAATTGTAGTTTACAGGGTTTTTGTACATCAGTCTCTCCGACCTACGTAATGGGGGAAATTCTTCATTGTCCAGTACATTTTCATTATGCACATCCAATTCATCCACAGGTAAACCATCATTAACTCTGTCTGAATGGTTTACCATCTGTTTACCCCAAGACCTAGGCTTGGGGTAGTGGGTGTGTGTTTTATATTCGTGTATATCTCTGTCTATTTTAGACAGTTTTCTATTGTGGACTTCTATACAATGCTTCTCTACATCTTTTAGTAAATTTCTATAATGACCTCTCTGTTCAGAAATAGAAAACATAAGATCATTAACAATAATTTTGTTTGTTTCATCTATAATAGTGTATAGTTTCTCCATCTCGTGTTCATTATTTACTATAATAGCACGCATAATAGAAAAACCACAGTCATCAAATATTTGAATCAAGTTTTTGTGAAAATCAGTGCCTTCATACACATTATTGGAATATTTAGTAACTCTTAACCCTTTTGGAACAATCTTTAGACCAATACAGTGTTTTAAGTAAGCATTGTCCAACTCTAACATCTTGTACTTTTTAAGATAAAAATACAAATCATCCAGGGTCTGTTTGTATGAACCAACAGCTTTTTTTGATGTTTTCCCATTAACAAAGTCAAATTTAGTATTCACAATGTCTTTAAATAACTGTTCAGTACCTTGTGAAACTCTCTGTGCATGAGTGGAATCATTAAATCCTGTATCAGCACGAAGTGGTAGTCCTGTGCGTCTCTCTCTACTTTCGTTAAAAGAAAAATGCGGTAGTTCTTTTAAAATGTCCATGTCCGAGTTAACGCTCGTATCAGCTCTATTTCCAGCCCGTTCTGGCTCCCTTGGCATCCCTTCATTCGAAGCTGACCTCCTAAGGGCTTCCTGGTTACCTGGTAGAGAGAGACGAGTGCACGCAGTCGCAATAGATTGACTCAAAGGAGTCAACAAACACACTAACTGCGTAAGCTGTCCAATAAGCTTACGCAGTTCTCCAGTTTCACTTTTCCTGCCCTCAATATCCGAGGCACTGTTCGCTGAGAGCTCCATAGTAGTTACTAATAAAAAATGAATGGATGGTGCAAAAATAAACTGATAAACAAAATGCAGGCACCAAAGTCTCAGCGCAAGTACCACAATTAGGGCTGCAAGATATAGGAAGTAGACCACCACACGAGGAATGTTCCAAATAACAGCAGTACTTTAATGGTAATCCAAAACAGCAGCAACAATACGTAGGAACAGATACACCACACGTTTCGTCCAAAACTTCATCAGAATAACTACACACCCAAGTAGTAACGTTTAAATACACTAATTAAATTCAAGCTGACCAATAAGAATCATTTACTTTGAATATATTAATTACAAATTGTATATATATTTAAAATCAAGGTCATAAATAATCATATTTGAAAGTGTTAAAATCATTACAACTTATTTTGTACAATACACATAAAATCCTCATAAATACATTAAAAATACATTGAAAATTTTTGAGTTTATTTAAATGAATTAAATGAAAGTTTATATGAATACTGGTGCATATTGTAATGTTAACTAGTCACACAATGCCCTCTAGTGGTAAAAGTGTATAATGTAAATAATGGACTTAAATAACTTAAAAAGTTCTAATGTAAAGTTTTAAAATAGTTTTAAAAAAGTTTTCAAAAAGAACTTTTAACTACTAAATACACATTTAAAATTAAAGTTTCGCTGATCTCATTTTCAACACAGGTGCCAAAGTAATCATGTCATTTATACCTGGGAATTTATTTGACTCTAAAACAATTTGCCAATATAATTCCCTGTATGCAACCAAAGTTTCCCAACAACCTCCCCTAGGATCTGGTGGTACAACTTCTAAAACAAAGAAATTGAAATAAGCCCCATCACAGACCAAGGTGTGCTTAAATAAAGAATTTGTATCTCGCTTGGTCCTGATATCATACAGGTGCTCATAGATTCTCTGTTTCATTTTTCTTTCACTTTTGCCAACATAAAATGCTTCGCATTTTCCACATAATGCAATATATATAATACCTTTAGTATTGCAGTTTGCAAAGGAGTGTAAGGTAAGTGTCTTTTTACGGGCTACCAAAAAATGTGTGTTACCAATCTTCAAGTTCTTACAATACCCACAAGCTCCACATTTAAACGCACAGTAGTTACATTTCTATTTACATTTATATATGAACAGTAGGTACATTTCTATTTAAATTTATTTATATATACACAAAGAGTAGTTACATTCATATATATATATATATATACATATATATATATATATATATATATATATACATATACATCATAAATCAGAGAACGTTTATTAAAAAAAGTATCACTTATATTAGAATAAACCTTTTACTATTATAATAGCTGAAGTAGATCTTTTGTTATAAATTACCCACACAAGCACAATCTCAAAGAGTGCACCTCTTATCTACCTAATTTCACAGTATATTATGGTTAAAAAGGCTGTTTTTGAATATTAAATATAGGCATCAGTCATAAACACTTCAAAAATGAATGCATATGTATCTATATATGTGCATGTATATATATGTGTGTGTGTATATATGTATGTATGTATATGTATGTGTGTGTGTGTGTGTGTATATGTATATATATATATATATATATATATATATATATATATATATATATATATATATATAAATATATATATCTATATGGGTCTACTGCTTTGTATCAAATACCACGTATTCGAAAAAGAGCAGTAGACCGCTCAGTTACGCGAAAGTGCACTTTCGCGAAATCAGCTTCTAAGAACGGATCACACCACAGTGGAGGACAGCAGGAAAACATGCTATGCCCTCCACTGTGATGCGGTAGTTACAGATCTTAGGTTTAGGGCACAGGTCATGGTAAGGGGATAGCTAGTAGGGCTATCCCCTTACCATGACCCGCGCCCTAACCCTAAGGTCTGTAACTACTGCACTAAAGTCAGTAGTAGCCCGTTCGCTGAAGTGGGTTTCGTGAAAGTGCACTTTCGATTAAGTGCACTTTCGCGTAACCCAGGGTCTACTGTGTGAGTTCAAAGAAGTGTATTTTCAAACTTATATGGTAGACCCATACATATATATATATATATATATATATATATATATATATATATATATATTTATATACACACACATACACACACACACACACACACACACACACACACACACACACATACATACGGGTCTATATTAGAAGCACTAAAGCTGAAATGGGCGAATTCTACAACACTGACACTTAAACACCGATCTACGAAAAGAGCGAAGGATGGAAATGCCAAAAGACACAACGCCGAACAGATTCCCGGAAGCAACTGCACCATACAGGTAAGTAAAACCAAAGTAAACAAACACACCATAAGACACTTTTATAAACTTTTTGTCAGGGGGGCAAGCCCCCTTACACCCCCACCCCACTAATTATATATACAGAACTTCCGAGAAGTATATACCAAACAGTAGGGGACCCAGCACTGACCCCTGTGGCATCCCACTCGTAACAGGTCTGCTGGTTGATGTGGAGTCACCCACTTTGATAGTGTGTGTCTAGTTTGTGAGCCAGTTGGCAACTCATCTTACAAGAAGGGGTTTACATTCAGTTTACTAAGTTTATCAGTAATGCCTGAATGTGGAATTGTGTCAGAAGCTGTTGCTAGGTCAAGGTATGGTGTGTGCACAGATTTGCCCTCATCAATGGCCTTGATCACATTTTCAAAGAAATCCATCAGATTTACCAGGCAGGATCTGCCCTTCATAAAGCCAAACTGAGTAAGATCCAGGGTTTGGAGGTCACCTATGTCTTTATTTATGGGGTCCATAACAATACATTCCATGGCCTTACAGACGAATGTGGTTAGGCTTATGGTCTGTAATTCCCTCTGTCTGTTGCTAGGCCTCCTTTGTGGAGGGGAATAATTGTTGCTGTTCTCCATTCCACAGGAAGAAAGCCTGTGGCTAGGCTATGAGTTAAAGGGGTACTTAGTGGTGATGCTAGTTCATGTTTTAGCCTGTTTAGAAGGGGTCTATATTACGTTATCGAATCCTGATAACATCGAACACCACAACACCGACACACAAAGCCCAAACCGCAATTACGTCGAACCCCCTAAACTGCAAATTTTCAAATCTTGAACCATCATAGTTGGCCAATACCACCGCAAGCTACATAATACATACACAAACCAAACCCTACTTCTAACAGTACACTAAAGCTTACATACATTGCCATCTATGCACTTACCTTAACCCGCACCCTAACCCTAAGGTCCGTAACTATCGCACACTTACCTTATGGAGCTATACCGCAGACGGGCCAACCATCACACTTCAACATTTCGAGTTTTTGTATGTTCGCCATTACCATAGTCTGTGCTTTACGTGTCGGTCTTCTGGTGTTCAATATTACAGGGATTCGATAACGTAATATAGACCTGTTTAGAAGACAGCCTGGGATGTTGACTGGTCCCATAGAGGCCATGTTGTTTACCTTGGACAAGGCTTTGAGGACCTGCTCTTCAGATATATAGATGATAGTTAGGTGTCTTCTGTAAGTCTATATCTACTTTATTCAGATACTAAGCATAACCTGCTACCTAATTAATCTACAGAGAACTGCTAACAAACAAATACCTTATCTATTAACACGTAACAATAAAACATTTATGTCTCTAGCCAACTCTGAGCATTGTAATAGCCTACGTACACTATGTTAAGCTTTTACAGTCCATAGAAAGACCTATTCTTTAGGCTTAGACAATTTCACAGCCCCATTTCATTGTCCTATAATCAATTTTCTGTTATCATTATCAATCTTCACATCTATATTAAAGCTGTGTTGACCAAATCGGTGGTTTCCGCTCGCTGTGCATTTGCACTCCCATATTACTGTTTTTGTACTTTTGGAGAGCTTTCCACTTATTTCAAATCTTCACATCTAACTTCACTGCATAGTTATCCAAATTGTTGATTTGATTCCATAAACCCCTTCTCAGATAACACATAAATATCAATGTTCATCTACATAAGCCGCAACACCTAGCTCTGTCATGAAAATTTTACAGAAAGCTAGAGTGCATCCAGCAAGATTAATTAACAATGGATTCATGTACTAATGAAGATGAAAAGTGGAAGTGAAAAGACACTCCTGCCTTATATCCCTTTCCTAAGGGACATTTTTCTTTGTACATAGTCAGCTCAAACAGCTTTTAATTTGAACTCAAATGTTTTGATATAATGCAATAATAATACAGATGGCATCTCTGGAAATTTGATTATGTAAGGTAACATTCAAATAATATTTTCTTATTCACCACATTGGAAACAGATATGGAGCTTGCAAAGTCAGTCAGCAATGTTGCTTTTATAATTCTTATATATTTTTCTAAAGGGAATAAGAGATCCATATTGGTTTACTCGCCAAGGGACCTTCTTGAAAATCAAGTAGATGTTGAAAAACTATGCTCCTAAAATTAAGTCCATTAATATCTTATCTTTGATTATATTTGGTGTAGTTTCATCACCATAAAACAACACAGACTCTTTTTTCATATGGCTCTTCGTATACTGATTTTTCTTCTCTAACATTTGAAAGTCAAGGATGCTGAAGCATCTGTCATTATGCTTCTGTACTTTAGATTATCACTCCTAATATGTATTTTCACATGTATACCAGCTATCTATTGGTATCACTTAGAGAATAAATAAATAATATATAAATAATATAAAATAATAAATAAATTTCCTAAATCCATGCCTTACCAAAAAGTTCTAGAGTCAGCATTTATAGGGACAAGTTCTAATTTATTCTAAAATATAATACAAATGTCTGTGTTTTTATGCATCTTTAATGTCTTATATGCTTTCTTTTTATATGTAAGTAATGGCAAATCCTTTGAAAGATGAGGTTTGTAATTAATCTGGGCTTTGCTTCTCTATATTGCATATCAAACCATCTAGATTTCTCAAAGCAGTTTTTCCCTTGCCATTGTCCTGTGGGTACACACACCCCAGATCATAGCATTGCTTTCATATGCTCCTAGATAGACTGTTTCATCAAGAGACTTTATCTCAAAGATTTTTACTAAACTTTTCTAAGTCAGAGTATCAAAACCTTTCTCTACCATAGGAGATCAAGCAATTTCTAAAGTCTAATTTTTCCCCACTGCCTTTTTCTCTGTCAGCGATAAAAGCCAAATGCAAACTATCTATTTAGGAAGAATATCTGTTTTATTCCAAGGTAAAGAGGCACATTATCCTTGAATTATACAATGCAAGATAATTAATATTCAACAATGTGCATGCTAATTGGCCACATAAATCAACATGCCCTTTGTAAACGTAGAATTGCCCACAAAAATCAATCAAGATGCTAAATCCATTCTCTGTACCAATGAGCAGGGAATCTAAAGTAAGATACAAATCTATAAATTAGTATCCCACACACATCTGTAATACAAGAGTACTCCTTGGAGCAGAATAATACATAAATATTAAAGAAGAATTCCTTGTTCAGGATTACAGTCCAACAGTTCCATGTATATAGACACTCGATGCCCTAAAATAAAAAAATGTAAACTCCCATACATATATACATAAATTAATAAACAAAAACAAATAAACAAATAAATAAAGGCATCAGAAACTGTTACATATGGTGCAGCTATCAGCACATACATGCTTGATATATGTGCAGTACATGCCTTAGATAAACCCTAAACAGCACAAACTATGGAGGAGCAATAAACTCTGTTCATATAAATAAATTATTTAGAAAAGGAAAGAAATGTTTTATAATAGCAATATCTCATGTCACACTGTGGGTAATGCAGGATTTACCCCAAGCTGGCTTTGTTTAATCACTTGGACTTTACCCTGAGAAACAAACCACACCAACCATGGGTAAATCCTGTATTATCCATAGTCAGATATTAGTTATTGCTAAATTTTCATTTCTACCTTTATCAGATCTGTAATGATGTGAAATAAAGAGATCAACATTTTCCTCCTTTCACTTTCTATATGTCCTAACATTTCTTAAGGAGCTATAGGAGATATATACATATATATATATATATATATATATATATATATATATATATATATATATATTTTTTTTTTTATCTGAGAAGAATGAATCTAACTCATTACAGCCGAGTGTTCCTCTAGGCATTTCCACAGTTATCTCCTACTATGCATCAAGGCGTCAAATATTGCTTCTTGATATTTGCATTAAGAATTCCAAAACCATGCTACATACAAGGTATCAGAATATTTTATCTTGAAGCATACATGATGGCAAACACAACTGTATTGATATTTGACCTCTGTCAATGAGTATTTGTTAGAACTGTAAGGTAATAATTTCATTATTTTACAGGCTCAAGCCACACCCACTGGCAGTTAAAGGTACATACTCAAAAGCTGTACTGGAGGGAATGAGTTTAATACCATCCCAATCACCAATCTGAATACTGAAGTTATCTGCAGTCATAATATTATTTCTTTTCACTACCTATATGCATCTCTACAGAGAGGGAGGTATTACCCACCATACAGGCTCTTCATTTGAATATGCTTCTATAGGGGAAGGTATACACTAGAACATCAAAATCCTTCTGTTTAAAGGTGATGAGTATCAACTTAGTGTCTGAAACAATATTATTGTGCTGAAAATATCCCTTATTATGGACTGTTACAAACCTCACCTCAGCATGACAAATTGTACTATGTCTAGCAAGTACCAAGATAACACACATCTCATCAGACAACGGGATATTAACCATGGTTATGGATAAAAATAACTTCATGTGAGCATGTAGTTTGTTCAAGTTTTATATATTCA
The DNA here is from genome assembly GCF_019279795.1 of Protopterus annectens. NCBI lineage: Eukaryota > Metazoa > Chordata > Ceratodontiformes > Protopteridae > Protopterus > Protopterus annectens. The sequence goes on along the minus strand of NC_056733.1, from coordinate 1,881,122,898 downwards.
TCGCAGCAGTAGAAATTACCCTTTCCCCAAGGAGGAAAAAAAAAGAAATGCTGAGTTGGTACACTAACAAAAAACACAAACACACTGGAACACAGACATGATGTTATACCTTTTATTAGACCAATACAGGTTTTGCAGTTACTTAAGCTTTTGAGCTGGCACGAGCCCTTTGTCGAGAGTTATTAAATTACTGATGTTACACACAGTATTTAAATATCCATTTGTGCCTAGAAAGGGAAGTACATAATTTATTTGCAATGGGCTAAAAAAAGCCTGAAAAATGCTAGTAGAGGAACAGTTTAAATGTTTCATATGACTATACTTCAGAAACAGACACTGTGTGTGTGTGTGTGTGTGTGTGTGTGTGTGTGTGTGTGTGTGTGTGTGTGTGTGTGTGTGTGTGTGTGTGTGTGCATGTGAATGTGTGTGAGTGCGCATGTGTGTGCGCGCCAGCGTGTGCATGCAGTGTAAATGACAAAACAGTGCTATTCAAAATAAAAATAAGGACTTTGTAGATAAGAAGCTCAAATTTAATGAAAAAGAAAATTAAAACAAAAAATGATTTGCTTTTACTAAATGTCTGGAAGAATATACACATTAGGATGTGGTGTTTCTGTAGGGTTCAAAAAGGACCTTGAGGTAATTAATGATTTAAAGAGAAGAATTCATATAAAAAGCAGTGTGGAAAGGTTTTATTGCACTTTCACTGGAACAGGTGATTTGTGATAATATATTGAATACTGTGAACAGTTACATAGGAACCTATTATACTAATACATAGAAGTTATTCAAACTGTCTGAAAAGTAATAACAAAATAGTGAGGACTGAATGACAGAGAAAATGCAAAAAAAGATCAAACATAATAAATTATATAACAATATAATGTTCAAGCTCCAGCAGTATAACGTCTTTTAGAAAATGAATTGTAAAAAAGGGTACATTTTGAAAATGGAGATAAAGAAACACAGCAGTAATATAAAAATATATTGCATTCATTTTTGATGGTTGTTAGTGCATGAGGCTGTCTTTTGTAGATGGTAATCAATCCGGCTCTGATAGAGAGGACTTTAAGATACAAGGAGCAGACATTGCAGTTACTTTGGAGACAAATAGGAAGATATAAAACCTGAGCTAACCTGCAATGGTTGAGATTATGCAGTGGGTATCTCAATATGCAGAAGAGAGGCTAAGAGCAAGTCTTATTGGGTGATGGTATTCAGTGAAATATTGCAAGCATTTATGGTACCATACATGCAGTGCCTGATATTTTCTGACCTGCATAAAAGCATTGCTATGACTATGGTGGGCCCCTCCCTTTTATTATCACAAAAGAAAATCATTACAGCAGGTGAAACTCTGTATTTTCAGACATAGAGAAGGTGATGATCAGCTCTATGAACTTAGTTCTCTCTTCACTTGCTAGAGGCATAGGTGAATATCTTGCCCACATGCAAAATACCTAACAAATTTCCATGACTCCTGATTTACTGAAAGCAATTTGGCAATATGCAGTTTTGTTAAAGCTTATAGCTTCTTCAGATCATAGAGATTAAAATGCTAAATAAAAAAACATACTTGTAGTAGAAGCAGAAAAGTCCATTGGGGATGCAAGTCCCCCCTCCCCAGTATCCCTAAAATGGTACACCATCTTTGAGGCTGAAGTGCTTTAATGCTTAGGTTATGTACATTTAGGGGGGGACTGTATGCGACAACACACTTTTCATTCCTAGTTTTCTAATCTTACTCTGTATATGCCAGAATTGTTGGTAAAGAATATATCGAATAGTGGATGGAAACCACAAGAAACAAGAGATAAATGATGATGCACACTACAGAGGTCGATGTTTGTTTATTAAACGATATGAGTGTTTAGTTCTTATTTTATGGGGAACTGGTAGCAGAACTCAAAAACAAATGTAAGGATGGTGACAGCAAAAAAAATGATTGCTTTGCAGATTTACGCAAAAGAGTAAGAACTGAGTAGATAAGGAGTCTCAACACATTCAATAAGATTATGGAAGACTTACAGGCAGAGATAAACTAGAAAAATGTCAGCACTTCCAGATAGAAGGCCACAAATATTCATGGATTACAGATTGATGACTACAGACCCACACAATAGAGACAAAGAAATGAAGGGAAGGAAAAGATGAGTAACAAAAGATAAAGAAATATACAGCAGCTGTAGATATATATATATATATATATATATATATATATATATATATTTTGCATTGGATATAACAATAATGGTAGTATACCAGAAATGACAATAAGCCGCTTCTAAGGGGATGGAAGTAGAAAAGAAAAAAAGAGCGGCAAAATGAAAGAACACAATTGATAGAGTATCTATGCTCATGATGCAGTAAAGAAAATGTTCAAAAACATAAATAAAACATATTTGTTTAAATATGTTTTTCATCCTCCCTGATAACTACAAAACCAGTGGCCTGTCCATTACCACCTGGCAATTTTGCCATCCTAGACTGAAGACCGGATACCCACTTCCCTTGATGCATTCACAGGAATGTTATAAAACTTCTGAGAAAAAGATTTCATGGTCTAAATAAAACATGCCAAACAAATAAATGAAAGCAATATCTTCGATATACTAGCTGATATACGACTGCACTAGCTTAATGCAAGCATAGGCCCATTCTAAAGGCGGCTATATATTATGACCCTTCTAGAAGTGGATACCAGTACCAGTATATACAGATCTAAAATAAAATACAGCCAAATATTTACATAAACTGCACCCTATATTGCAGAGGAAAAGTGAGAATGTCAGAAAAAAATCGTAATTAAAGTTTGTGAATTCAGCTGAAAATCAAACACTGATATGAATAACAGTTATTTGAAACATGATGACTGTTTTACACTTAGAACATAAATTTCCTGTTCTTTCAAGAAACTGCCATGTTTAGTGAGTTCATAAAGAGACATTCATTCAGCTTCTGTGACAAATTTAGCATACTTCAATAAGCTAATTGTTGGCATTCCACAAGTTAAGTGTTATTAGTATTTTTGCAAGCAACAATTACTGCCATCTCAAAATGATATCTGTCTAAAGGGATTTAATTAATACTGATGTGCTGTGAATCATCCTTCTTTTTTAAGCAGAGTTTCTAATAATAAAAAAAAAAGTCTGAAGATGGTGACAGTGACCAAGATGAAATGTTATCATACTCTGCTGTTTGGGCAAAACAGAGACTAGCACTTAAGTCTGTAAGAGTAGTCTATATGTACAGAACTTGCACATGAACATGTTCAAATACTATACTTTCAAATGTTAGGGGAAAATCACTAGATCAGCCAAATATTTACAAAACGCTCATCTTTTTATCTAATGACAATTTTATTCAGCATTTAGTAACTCATACTATGGGCATCACAATGATGATTATCCAGATAGTAAAAAATGCCTTTGATGGGGGTAACAAAATAATTATTTGGTAGTGACCTATATATACAAGGACCTCACATTCTGACAATAAAAACAAATAAATAAATAAATAAAATGGATATGAGTATTGCTTTTAGCTTGGATCATGCTATTCTTGAGTACGTGAGAAAATGCAGTCAAAGGACCTCAGTATGAACCATCTATCATAGCATTAAATAATCATATGTCATCATAACTTTGTCTCTTATCTAAGACAGATCATTTAATGTCTGAGAAATTGACATCAAGAAAATTCACCTTCAGTTTGAGTTATATGACATGTATTTCAAAAAGACAAAACAGCTGGTCGTGATCAGAGACCCAGACCTATTTATTTATTTTATATTGGGGAGTTCTACATAACATTGTGCTTTTTTGTTGTGTCTTTCGCCTTTTCTCGGTTAGGTGTCGCCACAGTGCATCACCGGTCCACTAATGATTGGCAGTGGATTTTTATGGTGTCGAGTTGCCAGTCTGGCACCCAACCTTCAAAAAAGGCACACATACTCATGCACGCACCTACCTGCATGTCATTAAAGTCCACGTGACCACGGCAAGGACATGCAGACTCCACACAGAAGGCGCTCCAGCCGAGAATCAAACTGGAGAACCTCTATATGACATTGTGCTAATTAAAAAAAAAAAAAAAACAGTTGCTTGTCATTCTAAGGTATGTAACAGTTTTTAAAGCTATTGATTGATAAGATGTGAACTTTGCATCTGTCATTTGAATTGTTGCAATGTGAAGTACATTCATACAACACAGCACAACATAATAGCATTTTAATATTTTATAAATCCATCAAACACTACGGCTACTTATAGTGAGAGGTGCTTGCAGGAGTGCTGCATGGTATAGCTTCAGCCTGTTATAATGGGAGGCTAGCCATAGTAGCATGGGGTTGCATCTACACCAGGAGTAGAGGGAATCAGACACTGCAAAGGAATACTGCCTGAAGTACATGCTGCAGCCTAAAGCAGCACTCCTTAGTGTGCATTTGCATGTATTTCAGTCAGCGAACACCATTACGAGTGCTCCTGTGCAGAGGGGTAGAAAGAGCAGATATGAGTAAAATGAACAGGAACATGTCATCAGCAGGAGAAACAAAGAATGGCAGAGCATGTTTAGTACGACAAGGGAGGGAGCTGAGTCTTGTTTTCCATGTAGTTCAGCAGTTTGGCTAAGAAATGGACAGTGATAGAAGAATGGAGGATGTGCTGGTGAAAGGAACACTGGAGGTCGGAGTCAGAAGGTTGACATTAGCAGTGAAGCAGCTGATGTGTTAGATAAGTCTGCAGCAGTGAGAAAAGGTACACAGGCTGGCAAGGTGCAGATTGTATTAAATGAATGCAAGGTGCAGGTTGTACTGAATGAATACACAGAGGATATTTAGGCATATAACTAACAAGTAAGTAAGAATGGCCAGCAAAAACAGAAGCAAACAAGGTGTGTGACTGACACAGACAATTACAATGGAGGGAATGTCTACTGTACAGGACTTACAAACAGATGCTCAGACGCATAAGGTAGAAGCAGGAAAGGGGTAAAATAATTATATGTAAAGAAATGAACATGACAGACTAGTCCATAGACATAAACTGAGCTGATAAGGAGATGCAGTTAGAAGCTTGGATACCATGGAGGAAGGAGGTAACTAGAGTACAGTAAAATGGCATAAAGGGGTAGCAGATGAACAATGAGTGAATCACTGCAGGAAGTAGCACTGGTTATTTGGAATGGAGAAGGAATGAATGTTAAATGGTTATTTTTATCACCAAAGGTGTCAGATGATAAAAGAGGAAAGAAGGACCATCTTGGCTCTCAGGACAATCTTACTAAAAGTGAACCAGAGTGATAAATTTGCATAACTCTACCTTTAAACTTAGATGGAAAGGGATGACAGCAAACACAGACAGTAGAACATAAAGTTGTGCAGAAAAGGGAAATTAGTAAGAGAAGTAATTATATAAATAATTACAAGTGAAATGCATGGGGCTAGATTGTGTTTCTGTACAATAAAATGAGTCTAGGTAAAAATAGGAAAGTTGCAGGTGATGCTGGAAAAGGAACTGGCATATCTGGCAAAAACCACATAAACATGGGAAAATGAGAAATGAAAATCATATTTTATTCTTCCCAGGAACAACATGAACAGGAGAGATACAGAAGGTAGATCAGGTACAGAGTAATGGTGACGAAGAAAGGCACCTAACAAAAGTGATTGAATTGTTAGGGTAAAGGAAAGAGAAGAGGAGACGATGCAGTCTGTAAAACATCAAATGATACCAGACAAGATAATGAAAACCAGAGACAGGAAAAAGATTTACATCAAGTATGGATAAGAAAACAATGGTACGTCTAAGGATGTAAACCTCCAAGAACAGAACAGAGCATCACCACATTTAAAGGAAAAGTGAGATGATGGTCATATTATATTTGGATCAAATTGGCAATGTCACCATGAAAATTCTAGAAAAAAATGTTACTAGAAGTTTTATTCAATTAATGAGTGGAAATCAAGGCTGTAGATGTCAAGATATCATTATATAGATAGAAATAATATACAGTGTGCTGCATATTTGGTAGACATAATAAGTTCACAATCCAAAATTCATATATTGGTCTGTATATGTATACAAGGGTTTATATTAGTGATCAAACTTCCAAATGTTCGACCGTCATATGGTCGACACCATATGATCGAACTTTTGAAAGTTCGAACATTTTAATGGAGATCTCCGTACAGTGCAGAATGGGAAGATTTCCCTTTTCTGTACAGTGGTGTGATCCCGGAGTTGGTATATTTAAAGGTAGGTTATTTGTGTAGTTTATTTATTTTTTTATTAGATGTTCGAAGTTTTAAAGGTTCGATCATATGGTGTTGACCATATGACAGTCGAACTTTTGGAAGTTTGATCATCTAATATAGACTCATACAAAAGTCAGGGAAACTGTGAGACATTACTGAAAGACAATGAAGGACTTGGAAGTGACATACAGGGCATGCAAGCACTGCAAGTACATTAGAGGTAGTACATAAATATAATAGAGGAAAGTGCTAGGAAAGATAGGCAAAGGTGAAACAGAATGAAGCTGATGTGACAGAAAATGAGAACACAGATAAGAAGGGCATGCATGAAATAGTAGCAAATGGGGGGTGATGGTAATGAATGAATGAAACAGTATGAACAAATGATAACGTTTAAAACAAAGAAAGTGAGGGGGTACAGATAAAGGCAGATAGGAAGCTGGCAGTGTGGGAGATGCATGTTTAGGTACACTGGAAAAAGTAGGGAAATGAATGAGAAAGATAAATTAGTGACAGGGGTATAACCAGCAAGAGAGAGAGAGAGAGATCATAGACAGATGCTCTTACTTAATTATTTATATCTGTCTTCACCACAAAAAAGGAAAGCATAGCACATGTTTGGAACAGCCTAACAGGGATATAATGAAGCTTGCATGTGTTAACTGAACTGGCAAACTTGGAGAAGGGGCAGGGCACAACTACTAGAAGGGCTAAACCCATTGCAACTGTTTGGTCACAGTCCTGGTAAATCCTGCAGGTGGCAGTGTTCAGCTCACGACTTACTGGGAACATCTCCAACCAATATATAAGTTACAGTACTAACTCACAAACATGAAGAAACTTCATTAAGAAAAGGGCTGGCCATGCAGCCTGATTTAAGTGGCATGTAAGGTAATACAGCAAATGCTAATTGAAAGAATTGTGCAATATGTGATTGAAAGTAGCCTGCAGGATTTTAATCAGTATAAGAACATCAAACCAGTTAAACCTGTGCCACGGCTCTGATGGATCATTATGGAACTTGACAGAGTCATGACATGTATACTGGCTGTCAAATCCAGCAATTGCTTTGTTTGAGTACCACATAAGAGTCTGCTAAACAAACTGCAAGTAATTACGGTTATTGTGAGTGTAAGAGTCCCCTTAAAGGAAGCTTGGATTACTGACATGTAATCTCAGTTGCTGCCACCAGTTTATATGTCATGCTACAGACTTTAATGCTGCAATACTGCTACCGATTTATATGAGGCATAATTGGCCTTGAGTTTACAGTATCATGTGCACTGTTGACTTGGGTAATAGCCAGCATCTGCCATGGACAAATAAACTTTAGATAAACCAGCTAAACAACAGAGTTGCAGTCACTGGCTGCCCAGGATCTCATCCAGCTTGCCCCTTGCACAGTGACCTCTACTGCTATCTTGCCAATAGTACCTGAAACTTATGTAAGATTATTTCTGCAGAAAAGCAACAATGCTCAATATTTTCCAGTGGAGGATAGTGATATCTCACTGCAATTAGCATCACCTTCCATTTCTTTACAATAACAGTGTCACCAGCTAAATCACCCTAGCATACCATAACCATAACTATTGTTTACCCGTGAAATAAGCCACCCATTAAAATGTTAAAACAATGATCAAAAAGGTCACACAAGAAAACCAATTGGCTAAAAACCACAAAAAGAAAAATCTAGCAAAGCCAAACTTTCCACTGTGCGATACCTAAACCTTTTGTATCTGAGGCAACATGAGATATAGTCAAATTACCCTTTAAGGATATTAGGTGTTTCAGCTAAATGGCAATTCTGAATGTCCAATACTTTTTCTTTTACTTTTAAGTCTATTTATGGGAAATTTCAGGCCAGGACATGCATGTTTCTGCCTTCTTATGGCATCATCAGCACAGCATAAGAGGAATGTTTGACTTTTGGAAACACAGGGTTGTTGTACCCAACTGATATCCATAAACATTAGGGAGTCTACAAAATATCCCAACAAACAAACTAAAACAAAGAGCAAAATGGTATCACATGTTGCCTCTGCAACCTTTAAAATGTTGGAAAGACAGCAATAGCTTGAACTGAACTTCAAAAGGTGGAAGCCAGCAGTTGGGTTTATACCATTTCAACATGCATTCCCATAAGATAATATATAAACCACCAGCCACAGACATTTAAACTGAATAATAATATTCTTTACTGAAATAAAATTAAACAGTGTATCTTGTAAAAGCAAATATGCAAGCAAACTGTGAACCTGCACAAAAAATATATCAAATTAATGTATTTGAATAGACTGTGGAATATAAAAGGAGTCTCACAGGCAGCTTAACTGAACCTGTTACTACCAGTAGCTACAAATACTAATTTTATCTCTATTCTGATGTGTAAATCCAAAATGTAGTTGCACAATTTCTCAGGCAATAGGCCTTCCATCATGAACTCTGTCCAGGAATACTGTCCACCTGGTCCCACTTTGGAAACAAAACAGAAACTAAACTAAACCATCTCTATATTTTTTTCCCTCTGCTTAAAAGCAACCCAAACATTTTTTTTTTAATTTTTCTTCCTTTTGGATATGTGTTCCACAGTCATATACTTCTCTGGGAGAAGAACTAGGCTAATGAATTATAATGACATAAAGTAACATCTGAAGGAGCAGTAAACATTAAGCACTGCAGATGTGTGCAATTTTGAGAAGCCATTTTCATTCAACAGCTCTGCTACAGTTTCAGTGAAAACACATTCATATATTTTGTACATTTTAAATTTTACTTCCTGCAAGATTAACTAGAAGTTTCCCCCAATTTTATATATATAAAAAACTAATTTAATTCAACTTAGTAAAGCTTTAGTATGTCTTACTGGAAGACAATTAAAGCCTTACCTGGGCTGTCACATTTCTTATCTGAAAGTAATTACATTTTAATACCATATTTCTACAAGGAGGATTCAGAAAGTAGTGGTAAGAAAAAACATTGAGAATTGAAGGGTAGCCAGAAGTCTGCCACAAGGATTTGTGCTTGCTTCAGCAGTAATGCTCTTTAATGTGTTTGTGTCAGACATGTTATGCATCATCATAATTTTCAACCTCTTAGCATAAAAACTCTGGATAAAGCCAAAAATAATGAGAAACAAAGGCCAAAAATCAGAGACAGATTTTAAATATCACTCTTATAAACTTAGATGTTGATAGAATAGCAGCTTTTTGGGTTAGTGTATATTTTCTAAAGATATAAAGTCTGAAATTAAAATGTCTGTCATTATTTAGTGATATCACACTTCAGTGATTTATCAGAAAATAACAATGTTTAAGAGAAACAGATCAGAAATATGTGGCAAAGGTCTGAACATTCTATGAAAATCTGGATAGCTGAGATGTATGCATGTCAACAATAACAGAATCAATCTCCTTGGGGAATGACACAAAGAGAGATGCTGATTAAAGATGGTGGTGCAAGATGACAACCATCATGAAAAAGATTGAAGTGCTGCCTGTGGTTTAATTCACATTAATGTAAGTTACTGTATTTGAGGAATAGAAGTTAATGGGACAGTTCAAGCTGAGTTTATTGCCAGTCAGGGATGGCTGACCAAGAAAAGGGCTTAGGTCCAGTAATAGTAACATCAACCCATGGTAATACAGTACTGAGATGTACACTTGTTGGAAACAGCTCCTTCAGGAGATGGACACATGTATTGATGACCTATGTCAGTGTAACTAAAAGCACACTGGATAGATTTCTAATTTATTTTATTTATTTTACATTTGTTAACCGGGAGAGTCCAACTGGATACAGGTCCATTTTAAGTAGAGGCTCGGGGAGAAAAGCTCCAATTACATTAATTTTTAACATTAAAAGCCATTGCTTGTGACATTCATTACAGGCAGACTAACATTGTGAAACTAAGTGACACAAATTGTATACACTCTGAGTAATTATGAGAGCAACAGGTAAGACAGTGTAAACACATTCATAATTATGAGGAGCAATACATGAAATTCATTACAGTAGCTACTAGACAAATGGATGAGCAGTTAGTAATGCTCTTTTAACATGCTGGAAAACATTTCCTATCCTATAGTAATATTAGGACTATGGGTAGGCTGAGAATGTAGCGTATTTTAGTGTGGTGTAGAGAGATTCCTAAGTACCTTATAAGGCAGGTTAGTCTTATTAGCATTCTCTTCAAGGGATGTGAGCACTCTGTACCTCTTCTTTGTCCCAATGTCTAGCCTTTACTGTCCTCACTGTTCTGCTTCCCTCCGTCTCATTGGTTTATATAGGCTGTTGATCCAGTGGAATATTTGTACTTATGCAATGATTCCACCAATTTACCAAGATATGAATTAATAGCAGACCCTGACTTGGTTGAAGCCCTTTCTATAAGAAATTGAGGTGTCAGACTAGAGGAGTACTTATGATTATTATGACTGTCCATCTAGTTTTCCAGGTTATGCCTAAATAGAGTCAGTAAGCTACTCTACTTTACCTTAAAAGGGAGTCTATTCCATACATGAGGTATTCTCTGTAAAAGATGTCTTATTTATGCTTTGTTGGTATTTTAGGTCTTTTGAGCAAATATTTAGGGTAGTACTACTTATGTGAAAGTGTAGGATGTTATACAAGACCAGATTTTTTGAGGATCTGTAGGAAAGGCAGAGATCTCCTCTAAATAGTTGATACAAAAAAGGAAAGAAACTGAGAGTACTTTAAGGCAGTCAGGGTAATTCAAGGAGGAATGTAATTGCTTTTTTTGATAATAAAATGCCATGGCATCTTCAGCATACCAAAGGATGCATTATATTCTAGTGTGGGACAATGACTTACTTGGATCAAGAAGATATGCCCCTGATGATTAGTCTTAATTTATAAAGGGATTTCTAGCAACTGTTGTTACATGGTACTCAAAGGATAGGTCATTTTCTATAAAGGTGCCCAAGTACTGAATGACTGAATCAATCTTTAAGGTGGTATAGCCTATGTAATAGAAAAATGAGTGCAAAGGTTGGTCCAAGCAACATCTGTTAGCATGATTTAGACTCTCCTGGAAGTCAGCTTGAATATTTATGACAACTCTGAGTTTGGAGACATCAGCCATAGGCCTTTGGTGTCTCTTTTAAAATCAGAAAAGTAGATACCAAAGAGGAGTGGTCCCAGGACTGATCCCTAAAAGACACCACTGGTAAATAATCTTTTAGTTGAGAGCATGACTATAACAATAACATACTGGGTTCTGATGGCAAGCCAGTTTGCTATCCAGTAAGTAACATAGGGGATTGCATATAATTGGATTAGCGTGTCAGTGATGTCTGAGTGTGAAATGGTATTGAAGGCTTTGGCCAAGTTCAGATATGCTGTGTGAATCAATTTATGTAAGTCTAATGCCTTGATGATTTAATTAAAAATATCCACCAGGTTTAGGAGGCAGGATCTGCCTTTAACAAACCCAAATTGGTTAGCGTTCATGGCTCAATGGCTGCCTATGTCCTTGCCTACAATATTCATAATGTTGCACTTCATTACATTTCAGATAAGGCTGGCAAGGGTAATAAGTCTATAGTTGCCCAGTCAGTTATGAGTCCTCCTTTTTGAAGTGGGATGACTACAGAAGGTATCTCTTTATACTTCTGGCACAAATCAAGTGGAGAGGCTGAGAATAGTTGCAACAAGGAGTCAGCCAGTTATTGTTTGGTGCTGGCAAGAACACAAAGAGGAATGTTATCAAGGCCTATGAAGCTAGTGTTCTAGCCTTGGAGAAAACTCTTAGGACTTGCTCAGAGATGATTTGGTAGTAGTGTAGACATGCTAATATGCTATGAGTAATCTGGGAGAGGGGGATGGCTAAAATTTGTGCTGAAATTGTCTGATAATATGTTGTCAAAGTCATACATTTAAGGAAATAAAAAACAAACCATATTGACATCTTTTCATTTGCAAACATTATGCAGTACATATAATCTTCTATATAGTCAATGTCAATTGAACATTACAAAAGGTATTCAATTCCTGTCTTCCTTTAAACCTCATTCCACCTTTAAAATATTATTCTGCATGTATTGTACCCACAATTGGTTTAGACTTTGTTTTCCATTTTCTAGTATTTTCTTGGCAACCACAATTAAACTCAGCAAGGTCTTACAATGTCTAGTCAATTCAAATTGTGTATCACAGCTCAAAAAATAATTTCATTAGTTACAATTAGCTCACCCAGTTTTTCTAACAGAGTAATCTACAGGGATTTATTAAAGTCTGTCAACTCATTACACTCCCAAAAATGTGTTTCCAATTATCTCTTTCTTCTCCATCACACCTGCAACATTTGCAATCTGAGGAAAATTCTTTTGAGTTAACTTTAAGTATAAAAATACCTATGCAAACATTTCCAAGAAAAAATTCTAAATCTTCTAGACTTTGTGGCACATTTGGGAGCCATACATATATCTTTCTATTGTTTCTTTGTGAATTGTTTATCCAGTCTCTTTTCCTAATCCTTTCTAACCTTGTCTGAGTGATTCATATAATTATCATTGAATGTTTTATATGGTTGACTAATTACCTCTTTTTTAACTGCAGCTTGTGCTTTAGATTCTACTAAGAACTCTACCAGAGCTGGTCTTTCACTTAGGATCAGACATTTTTTTTCTCTTTGCCTATACTCTTATATCAATCATTGATAGGGAAGGCAATCCCTTGCCTACAGTCCAAATGTATTTTGGCCTCTTCCCATTATATTACATTTCTTCTTCTAACTATTTGCTCCCAATATTGTGGTTCTTTTACCAGTTTTCTTCAGTAAATTCCAGACCCCTCTTGCCTATTGTCTGTACCCCTAATTGCAGTCATCCTTAATGGCAGAATCTCCTTTCTCCATTGCTGTGTTGGCTTATTTCTTAGAATACTTTCTGCTACTTTATGAATATAATATTTCATAAGGTTATTGTTATTCTCCTTAAGGATCTGCATCCAAAATCCCAACAATGCTTATTTCTTGAGCTTACCCCATTTCATCATCATCTATTTCCACTTTGGATCATAACTTTCTGCTTGTGCTCTGAAATACCCCTTCAAATCAGGTAATCTCCAACCACCTTGTTCCATTTAGGAGGGTCAGCTTATCCCACTTGACTCTTGCCCTGTTCTTGTCCCAGAAAAATGTCCTTCAACTCTTTATTAATTGCTATCCGCAACTTCTTATCTGGTTTATAAAAATATGCCTGAACTGTGTATAAAACTAAAGGGACTACTACATTTTCACTGCTTGCATCTTGCTATCTATATCCATAAAAAGTGTTATCTTTTGTTTAGTCTCTTCCTACATATCCTTAGCTGCTATAACAGAATCCTTTTTAACCTATACTAATTTGTACTTCATTTTATCATGTCCACATAAATATGGGTATTGCTGAACCAATTTGTATGTGGGTACGTAGCTTACAGCTATTGCCTTTGTTTTATCTTTATTAGTTTTGTATAATATAAGCACAGGAATCTGTCTCAGAATTTTCCACAACATTGAAATGTCTTTTTCTGGTTTTATCAAGTACAAAATAATATCATCTGCAAATAAAGCCAACTTTTCTTGATTACCATGTCAGTTATATTCTTGAATTTCTGAGTCCCTTATTTTCTTTGCCAGTAGTTCTAAATAGAAAGCAAATATCAAAGGGGAAAGAGGATACCCCTGCCTGGTTCCTCTGTTCAAGCAGAATGTATCAGACAGAAATACCCCCGCTTTAATTTTCACCTCCAGTCCCTCATATATCCTGCTAATTAACCTCATTATTCTGTCAGGGTTTGCAAATGCTTCCATTGCCCTACTCATAAAATCCCAGCTTACTCTGTCGACTGCTTCCTCTCCATCAACACTCACCGACAACAGTGCTATTTTCTTACATTCTACTTTGCACTGAATCATCATTGTTCTATAAATGTTATCAAATGTTTGCTTCCCTCCGTAAAACCAATAAGAATGGCAAAACACAAAAATTTAAACCAAGTAAAGCAGAACAAAACAAACAATGGAAATGAGCCAAGAACCACTATACATAATTTTTATTTAGTGCTTTCATCCCAGGTATAAGAGACTTCATCAGAATCCTTCTGATGAAGTCTCATATACCTGGGACAAATGCACTAAATACAAATTACGTATAATGGTTCTTGCCTCACCTCCACAAAACCAGATTGATACATATCTACCAATTTTAGCATCACCTTTGCCATTATAGACATAAACACTTTATAATCATGGATTAGAAATGAAATGGAACTATATAAAGCTGGATCTGATGATTCTTTACCATCTTTAGGTATTACAGACAGCACAGCTTTCTTCTAGGATGTTGGTGCCTCCCCTCCTTTTACATTAGAAGTTACGTACTTACCATAACTTGGCATCTCTGTTGTCCATTTTTCATTCTTCATTACTGATGGATTACAGATCTAAACCTTGGATCTGTCCCTCTATTCTTAATGCACTACACCATCCCCAACTCCTCCAATCAAGTTTGATGCTTTACTGCCCAGTGAATTATAGAAACAGCACAGACAGAAGATGGAATACAGGCTCAAATCTGAAACATGAGCATTCCAAAACTCATCCAAATATCCTTGTAGGAGTAGTAAGGCCAGGGATGGCTGGGAGGGAAGGTGAGGAAGAATGAAAAATGGACAACACAGATGCCAAGTTATGGTAAGTACATAACTTCTAAATCTGATGTCATCCTTTTCATTCTTCCTCACTGATGGGTCAAAGTCCCCAGCTACATAACCCCTAGGAGGGCCTCTAGGAAGGATTTGCCAGAGCACTATCAAACCAAAGGAAACCCTGCTTCTGAAGACAATGTCCAATCTGTAATATATAACAAAGGTATGAGTCTTTGACCAAGTGGCTGCAACACAGATATCATCAATTGAAATTCTAGAGGAAAAGGCAGATAAATTATTCATACATCTGTGGAGTGGGTTTAGGAGGTCTAGGCAATTCCAGACCTTTCAGAGAATAAATCAGGGAAATACAATCATTAATCCATTTGGCCAAGGTAACTTTGGAAACCGCTTGACCTAAGCATTTAGGGGAAAATATATATAAATAGCTGATCAGACTTTCTGTAAATTTTGTTCTGTGAAGACAGAAATGTAGCTGTCTGTGAATGTCAAGAAGATGCAGCATATATTCACCTTTATTGGTAAAGTTTGGAAAGAAAACTGGCAACTGTATGGATTGATTAATGTTAGTCTCCCTGTCCACTTTAGGCATATAAGAGGGATTTGTTTGTAGAGATACCTTATATTTATGGAAAATTAAGTAAGGAGGCCTAGCTGATAGGCCATGGAGATCAGAGATTCTTTTTGCTGAGATAATAGCTACCAAAAAGATTGTTTTCTATGAAAGGAAGTTTAAATTGCAATTGTTCACTGGTTCAAAGGGTTTCTGAGTCAGCCATGAAGAAGTAACGTGAGGTCCGATGAGGGCAGTAGGATTTTTAATAGGTGGTCTAATGAGGAAGATTCCTTTCATAAAAACTTTACATAACCTGGAAGTTGATAGAAAGAGAGAGAGAGAGAGAAATTCATTTCCAGCATGAAAATTGGATATTGCAGCTAGTTGTAGTTTAATGATGGGAAAAAACAGTCACTTCTTTTAAAAAAAGTACAGAAGAAGAGAAGGATGGCTAAAGTAGGCACTGAAAAAGGGTCAGTGTTCTATTTAGAAGCCCATATAGAAAATATTTTCCATTTGCTTTTCTACTCTCTTAGTGGAAGTCTTCTGGGAAGCCAAAATAATGCTACAGACTAGGGAAGCAAGCCTGGACTGCTTTACTATAATTGGAATTGAAGAAACCACGTGGTCAGCTTGAGGGAGTGGACATTGGGATACTGGAATTCTGATGGGTGAGATAGGAGGTCCTGATTGGGCACCAGTATCCATGGAGGATATCTGAGTTGAGACCAAAGAAAGGGGAACCACACCTGTTGAGGCCGACTTGCTTCTGTTAGGAATGGAAGAATCAAAGGAAGAGGGGGATAAGCATAGAGGAGACCTGAGGGCCAATCGTTAATCCGAGAACCCTTGGGGTTGGGGGTGGGGGGAATCAGATTGAAGCACTTGCTGCACTTGTTTTTGAGGGGAGAGGCAAATAGATGACAGCAAGGTTGATCCTACCAGCTGAACATCATGTTCGCTACTGATTGATTGAGGGACCACTCATGCATATTCAGAATGGTCCAGCTAAGTCTGTCTGCCAGTGTATTGGTTTTCCCTGATATATGCATTGCAATTAGAAAGCAGTCTGAAGAGGTAGCCCATTCCCAGACTCTCTTGGCCTCTCTGCACAATGGATAGGAGCAGGTTCCTCCGTGCTTGTTGATGCACCACCAGACTACTAACATATCATCTGTATGGATTGCAACTGTCCCCAGAGAGAGAATGTCCTGAAAGGCTTGTAAAGTTAGAAGGGCTGCTCTTATCTCGAGGACATTGATGTGCAGCTTGGTCTCCGAAGGGGACCACTTGCCTTGGACCATCTTTCCTTTGTAATATCTCCACCCCATCTGGGAAGCATCTATGGTCAATGTGGCTATGGGGGGGGGGGGGACAGTCTGACCAGAAACAGGTTGTCCTACTGTATCCACTATCGAATATGACATTTGCAAATTGGAGTGAGTTTGATGGGAACAGATACAGGCTGGTAAAGAACAGACCACTGTACCACCAAGGTGGATTGGAGAATTTGCATAAAATGTCTTGCTAGCAGAACTGGAATAATAGCTGCTGCCATTGATCCAAGAGCCTGTAACATTAATTTTGCAGGAGGGGAGAGAAGAGACACTAAGTTCCACACCTGATTCCTCACAGATGTGATACTGTGAAGAGGTAATGAAGCCTTAGATTTGTAGTATCCAGCTGAATTCCTATGAATTCTAGGCTCTATACAGGAGTTGTGTTGGATTTAGCAAGATTTATTGAGATGCCAAGGGAGTTGGATATCTGAAGCACGTAAGCCCTGGCATGTAGAACTTGATGCCTTGTTGGGGCTATGAGGAGCCAATTTTCTAGTGAGGAAAACACCTGGAATCCTTTCAGCCTCAAGTGAGCTGCTAAGACTGCCATGCGTTTGTTGAACACTTGGGGGACAGTGGTAAGTCCAAAGGAAAGTGGTCTGAATTTGTAGTGATTAGCTCCCAACTGAAAGTGCAGGTGTCTCCTGGAGCATCTGTCTATTTTGATATGATAGTATGCATCATGGAGATCTGTAGAACAGATCCAATCATCCTTGTTCAGAAGAGGTAGGATGGACTAGACCATAACCATTTGGAACCTTGACTTCTTTACATAAAGATTCAGATTGGTTAGATCCAGAAGTGGTCTTGGGTCCCCTGTTCTCTTTGGGACCAAAAAGAAGCAGGAATAAGGTCCAAATTCTATTTGTTCAGTTGGGACCTTTAGGATAACTCTTTTTTTATAGCAGCTTTTGAACTTCTTGAGCTGTGGACTACCTCTGACTAGGCAAAATGTTGTGGAGTTTCTCGCTGGTTTCTGGAGGTGGAGGGAAAAAGAGAATGTAATAACCTCTAGATATTATACTTAGCACTCAAGCATTGTTTTTAAGGTTGGTCCAGGCTCCTAGGTGCAGGGAAACCTGACCACTGACTGCTTCTAGAGATGGACAGTTGTGCAGCACCTAAAAAGTGCTGAAAGGGTCCGTCAGAGAAAGAGTCTCTGAAACCCAGGTTCTGCAGATGCCCTCTGACTCTGGGGTGACATCTGCTACTGAAACTTCCTCCTGTACCTCTGGGGGAGGTATTCCCACATGGATCGTGAAAAGGCCCCTGAGACTTCCAAAACCAAGTTTTATTTACTCCTCACTGGGTTCTGGAAAAGGTCCTTTGAAGGGTAGAAAAATGTATTCCCATGGCAAATAGGGTGTTTACTTCTGCCTCACTGTGGGTAAGAGTTTCTTTTACTAATGGCTCAACCAAGGAGGAGTCATCGGAGGGGGTATTAACAAAGGATGCTTTAAAGGGTTCTGCAAATTTGTATAGCCTCATCCAGGCATGTCTCTTTATGGCTGTTCCTGAACTGGCTGCTTGTGAGGTACCTTCCACTGCATGAGAGATCAACCTCATAGAGGAATTGGCAATGGATGATAGAGCAGCCAGCAAGGGAGAGACCTTTTTGAGGTCCTCTGCTGACATGGTCTCAGCAAGAGAGCTTGATAGCTCTTTGATCAAATCACTTTGCAAAAAGGTAAAGTGTGCCAAATAATTTAATGACCTCATTGCAAATGTGGCTGAGGCATAGATGCACTTTTCAAATCTGTCCATTGCTCTGGACTACTTGTTTGGTGACTGGACAGTGGAGCTCTACTTGGCTAGCTCCTTTTTGTAGCTGCTGACACAACAATGGTATAAGCTGGAACACCCATGCTCCAATGGGTTCCATCAGCTAGAGATACTAGACATTTATACAGATGCATGGGGATAGGCTTGACAGGGTCTGGTTCCTTCCAGTCCCAGTGGGAAACTAGGTCAATAAGTTTGTCAGCCAGTGGAGGGTCACCCAGGATGTAGATGGGCCCACCTGAAAAACCTCCAGGAATACTGACTCTTCAGATGGGGGTTGGGCAGACTAATGAAATCGAAAAAAACGAACCAGCACGTAGGATTGCTTAAACAAAAGTGTATTTAGTTAAAAAACATCCTCAATATAATGGCAATACACCATTATATATACACAAACCGGTTTCGGCTTCTAACCAAGCCTTTATCAATGCACAAAATTAGAACATTTGAAAAGTCTCATCACCATTCTAGTGCTTCATTTATAGTCCCCATTTTAAAGGAACATGCACCATAATTAACCAACCATAACATCCTTCCATATAAAATATATGCAAAAAGGGAACAACCATTGAAAAAATATAAAGATATCATAATATATATAACAATGGATATATATATGACATTACAAGGGAAATTTTTTTAAAAAATATATAATGACAAATTGCCCATTCATATGTTAATGAAATATTTCCCTGAACATATAATATTCAATGTGTCCCAAATCTGAAAAATCTATTTGAAAAAATTGTTATGGTGCATGTAAATTATACCACCAAAATGTATCGTGTCTGTATGTCCATCAAACCTATATATGACTAAATCGTCATATCCCAACTATTCTGATATGTTTAATCCGGGTCTAAATAGACCCCCCAATTTTATGATCCACATATTTTCCATTTTATTAAGTATCCTGTGCCATCCAGCTTTAAAACTTCTATGTAATACTATCCTGTCTATGACTGCAAATTTAAAGACAGCAGATGGATGTTCAGTAGTATGTTTAAATAATGCATTGGCAATACGTTTGTTTCTAATGGCACTCATATGTTCAGCTATTCTAAATTTAACTGGCCTAGATGTCTGTCCGATATAAAAGGCAGAGCACGTACAGGTTACCAAGTAGACAACCCAATCTGAACTGCAATTAGCAAAAATCCTAATCTCAAAAATTTTTGGAGTATTTTTGCTTGTAAATTCTTTTGTTTTTGTTAAATGATGACAGGCATTACAATGGCCGCAGGGAAAACAGCCTGTTAATCTGTCCCCAAATAGAGTCATTTGTTGTGGCAAACTAGGAATATATCTTTTGTAATGGGTGAAATATGAATTCATATTCCGTCCTCTTCGATAGGAAAACAAACAATGATCTGACAACGTACTATTAAGAATGTCATGTGATAAAAGAATCCCCCAATGTTGGTTAATGATATCCCTGAAACGGTCAGTGTTAGTACCAAAGGTAGTAACCAACCGTAAAGGTTGGTTATTTTGCTGCCTCAAAGAATCACTGTCCTTTGATTTATAATGTAACAATTCCTTGCGTGTTAACCTATTGGTTTGTTCCAAAACATTAGATAGATGGTCAGGGTTATAGCCACGTTTAGAAAACCTATTGGACAAATCAAGGCTAGATTTTAAATATTCCTGTTCAGAAGAGCAGATCCGTCTAATTCTCATGAATTGAGATTTTGGGATGTTGCGGATGATGTGGCGTGGGTGGGAACTATGAGCATGTAATAACGTGTTGTATTCCGGAAATTTTCGATAAACCGAAGCAGCCAAGGTGTTATCCAGAAGTCTAGTGACCCTAACATCCAGAAATACAATGTTAGAATGCTCAATATTAGCTGTAAACTTGATGCCAAAAGAATTGTTATTCAGGTAAGTCACAAACTGAGATAATCCATCCCTATCACCACGCCACACCATCCAACAATCATCTAGGTATCTGCGCCAGATGTCCAGATGATGTATATATAAATTGTGCTGGACATCATATATAAATGTAGCCTCATAATACCCCATGAACAGATCTGCATATATGGGTGCAAACGAAGCACCCATAGCTGTTCCCTTGATTTGCCAATAGGCCTTTCCCTGATAATAAAAAAATATTTTTATGTAGCACCATTTCTGTTAACTTGATCAAAAAATTATTAAAACCTATAGAGTAAAGGTTAGATTTATATAGCCAATAGAAAACTGCAAGAATACCTAGATTATGTGGAATACTTGTATATAATGAAGCCACATCCAACGTGCAAAGAAACCAATTGGATTCCAGTTGGGAATCATTAATAATATTGAGGAATTCCGTGGTGTCCTTAATACGAGATCGAATAAGAGTCAACAATGGTTTCAGATGATATGTAAGGAAGGCTGACAACGGTTCCGTTAAGGACCCTCTTCCAGACACAATCGGTCTACCCGGAGGATGGAGTGGATCTTTATGTATTTTGGGTAGCAGGTATAAATATTGTGGAATAGGTTCATCCACTTTGAGTTGTTTCCCTACCTGCTGTGTAATAATACCCTGTTCAACCGACATATCCAAAAAAGAATCGATTTCTCTCTTAAAAGTGAGAGTGGGGTCAATATCTAATTCCATATAAAAACTGGAATCCGATAATTGACGCAGAGCCTCCTCAGTATATGTAGAATGATTCAAAATTACAATGGCTCCCCCTTTGTCAGCCATAGTTATTACTATATTGCGATTGTCCCTGAGGTCCATCAAAGCTTTTCTTTCAGCTGAAGTAAGATTACTAGTAGTTGACTCATACAAATTGGAAAAGTGTAACTCTTTCATGATACATTCTCTAAAAATAGAAACATGTTTGTTCATGGGGGGAACAAAATCTGATTTCCCAAATCTAAAATCAAATGATCTTTGAGTATTTCCACAATCTGCAAAAAATATCTTCAAATTAAGTAATCTACAGAACTCATCAACATCTTGCAATAATTGATTTTCAGAAACCGTTGCAGTGGGGACAAAATGTAATCCTTTATTAAGAAGCTGTGTATGTACAGAAGAAAGTTCAAAAGACGAAATATTATGAATATTGTTGTTTATTTCACCATTTGTTGCAGTAGAGATTGTAAAGTTGGATTGCTTAAACCTGGCTCTGTGCTTTCTACCCCCCCTCCTCCTACCCTTAGGTCTAAAGGGGGTGGTTGTTTTCTTTTAGCTGCTGGGGACACCTGGCGTGAGGACAATTCTCCATCGGTAGCAGAGGAAGTGTCCTCTTCAGAGGTAGCATCAGACATGACCTTGGAATATCTGAGAATGGACCTTGATCGTTTTTTGTTGGTGTTATAAGAATTTTTGGAATCATTAAATCTAACAGTTTTTTGGTTAACAAAAGGTTTGCCCTTCTCATAATCCATAAGGTCACGATTGAACTTATGGATCTTTCGTTTCATTAATTGTTGTTCTAGTATAGAGAGTTTCTTTGGCCAGGTCTGAAACATGCTGTGAATAAGAAACTTCCTGTTTAAATTGTTCTACCTCCCCACATAAAGATTGAATTTCTATAAGTTGGCTTTGTATGGTCCTAACATAATAGCGCAATAAACATTCTACAAAAATGACAAAGATAATTTAGAAGTTTTTGGTTTAAACAATTCCACAGGACCTAATTCCAATACCAACATGCAGGATGGTCAACCCAAATGTAACATTATGTTCTCCAAATTAGGTAGGCACATGAAGACCTTACGTTCTAATGTTTGGCACTTGAAACTTTTCAAGGCTTATAAAACTAAAGACATTACGCCCAGGGGACTTAGGGTCCGGGTACAACCTCTTGTGGCCAATATAGATAGTGAACTATCTAGGGAATGGGCTGAGGCTCAGCATCTATCATCCATGCATTTTGTAGAATGTTTATTGCGCTATTATGATAGGACCATACAAAGCCAACTTATAGAAATTCAATCTTTATGTGGGGAGGTAGAACAATTTAAACAGGAAGTTTCTTATTCACAGCATGTTTCAGACCTGGCCAAAGAACTCTCTATACTAGAACAACAATTGATGAAACGAAAGATCCATAAGTTCAATCATGACCTTATGGATTATGAGAAGGGCAAACCTTTTGTTAACCAAAAAACTGTTAGATTTAATGATTCCAAAAATTCTTATAACACCAACAAAAAACGATCAAGGTCCATTCTCAGATATTCCAAGGTCATGTCTGATGCTACCTCTGAAGAGGACACTTCCTCTGCTACTGATGGAGAATTGTCCTCACGCCAGGTGTCCCCAGCAGCTAAAAGAAAACAACCACCCCCTTTAGACCTAAGGGTAGGAGGAGGGGGGGGGGTAGAAAGCACAGAGCCAGTTTTAAGCAATCCAACTTTACAATTTCTACTGCAACAAATGGTGAAATAAACAACAATATTCATAATATTTCGTCTTTTGAACTTTCTTCTGTACATACACAGCTTCTTAATAAAGGATTAAATTTTGTCCCCACTGCAACGGTTTCTGAAAATCAATTATTGCAAGATGTTGATGAGTTCTGTAGATTACTTAATTTGAAGATATTTTTTGCAGATTGTGGAAATACTCAAAGATCATTTGATTTTAGATTTGGGAAATCAGATTTCGTTCCCCCCATGAACAAACATGTTTCTATTTTTAGAGAATGTATCATGAAAGAGTTACACTTTTCCAATTTGTATGAGTCAACTACTAGTAATCTTACTTCAGCTGAAAGAAAAGCTTTGATGGAACTCAGGGACAATCGCAATATAGTAATAACTATGGCTGACAAAGGGGGAGCCATTGTAATTTTGGATCATTCTACATATACTGAGGAGGCTCTGCGTCAATTATCGGATTCCAGTTTTTATATGGAATTAGATATTGACCCCACTCTCACTTTTAAGAGATAAATCGATTCTTTTTTGGATATGTCGGTTGAACAGGGTATTATTACACAGCAGGTAGGGAAACAACTCAAAGTGGATGAACCTATTCCGCAATATTTATACCTGCTACCCAAAATACACAAAGATCTACTCCATCCTCCAGGTAGACCGATTGTGTCTGGAAGAGGGTCCTTAACGGAACCGTTGTCAGCCTTCCTTACATATCATCTGAAACCATTGTTGACTCTTATTCGATCTCGTATTAAGGACACCACGGAATTCCTCAATATTATTAATGATTCCCAACTGGAATCCAATTGGTTTCTTTGCACGTTGGATGTGGCTTTATTATATACAAGTATTCCACATAATCTAGGTATTCTTGCAGTTTCCTATTGGCTATATAAATCTAACCTTTACTCTATAGGTTTTAATAATTTTTTGATCAAGTTAACAGAAATGGTGCTACGTAAAAATATTTTTTACTATCAGGGAAAGGCCTATTGGCAAATCAAGGGAACAGCTATGGGTGCTTCGTTTGCACCCATATATGCAGATCTGTTCATGGGGTATTATGAGGCTACATTTATATATGATGTCCAGCACAATTTATATATACATCATCTGGACATCTGGCGCAGATACCTAGATGATTGTTGGATGGTGTGGCGTGGTGATAGGGATGGATTATCTCAGTTTGTGACTTACCTGAATAACAATTCTTTTGGCATCAAGTTTACAGCTAATATTGAGCATTCTAACATTGTATTTCTGGATGTTAGGGTCACTAGACTTCCGGATAACACCTTGGCTGCTTCGGTTTATCGAAAATTTCCGGAATACAACACGTTATTACA
Organism: Protopterus annectens; assembly: GCF_019279795.1. NCBI lineage: Eukaryota > Metazoa > Chordata > Ceratodontiformes > Protopteridae > Protopterus > Protopterus annectens. Next base: position 1,881,098,553 of record NC_056733.1, on the reverse strand, counting down.
TGCTCATAGTTCCCACCCATGCCACATCATCCGCAACATCCCAAAATTCATGAGAATTAGACGGATCTGCTCTTCTGAACAGGAATATTTAAAATCTAGCCTTGATTTGTCCAATAGGTTTTCTAAACGTGGCTATAACCCTGACCATCTATCTAATGTTTTGGAACAAACCAATAGGTTAACATGCAAGGAATTGTTACATTATAAATCAAAGGACAGTGATTCTTTGAGGCAGCAAAATAACCAACCTTTACGGTTGGTTACTACCTTTGGTACTAACACTGACCGTTTCAGGGATATCATTAACCAACATTGGGGGATTCTTTTATCACATGACATTCTTAATAGTAGTTTGCCACAACAAATGACTCTATTTGGGGACAGATTAACAGGCTGTTTTCCTTGCGGCCATTGTAATGCCTGTCAACATTTAACAAAAACAAAAGAATTTACAAGCAAAAATACTCCAAACATTTTTGAGATTAGGATTTTTGCTAATTGCAGTTTTGGATTGGGTTGTCTACTTGGTAACCTCTACGTGCTCTGCCTTTTATATCAGACAGACATCTAGGCCAGTTAAATTTAGAATAGCTGAACATATGAGTGCCATTAGAAACAAACGTATTGCCAATGCATTATTTTAACATACTACTGAACATCCATCTGCTGTCTTTAAATTTGCAGTCATAGACAGGATAGTATTACATAGAAGTTTTAAAGCTGGATGGCACAGGATACTTAATAAAATGGAAAATATGTGGATCATAAAATTGGGGGGTCTATTTAGACCCGGATTAAACATATCAGAATAGTTGGGATATGACGATTTAGTCATATATAGGTTTGATGGACATACAGACACGATACATTTTGGTGGATATAATTTACATGCACCATAACAATTTTTTCAAATAGATTTTTCAGATTTGGGACACATTGAATATTATATGTTCAGGGAAATATTTCATTAACATATGAATGGGCAATTTGTCATTATATATTTTTTTAAAAATTTCCCTTGTAATGTCATATATATATCCATTGTTATATATATTATGATATCTTTATATTTTTTCAATGGTTGTTCCCTTTTTGCATATATTTTATATGGAAGGATGTTATGGTTGGTTAATTATGGTGCATGTTTCTTTAAAATGGGGACTATAAATGAAGCACTAGAATGGTGGTGAGACTTTTCAAATGTTCTAATTTTGTGCATTGATAAAGGCTTGGTTAGAAGCCAAAACCGGTTTGTGTATATATAATGGTGTATTGCCATTATATTGAGGATGTTTTTTAACTAAATACACTTTTGTTTAAGCAATCCTACGTGCTAGTTCGTTTTTTTTCGATTTCATTGGTTTTATGGTACCGTGCATGTTTTCCTGTGTGCATGAACTTTTTGTTTGGAGGTTGGGCAGACTAGCCATGTTTCTGTTTAAGGATCTTCAGGATGTCTCCAAAGCAGACATCATCAGGTGGTAATTGACGGAAATCTTTTCCATCATCAAAGTCGGTGTCTTCAGTGAGGGATTCCACTGGGGAGTCTGTGTCTCCTTTTGCACTTTTTCCACAGAACCTCCTCTGTGGGGTGTTCAGGAGAGGTAACAGAGGAAAGGGGGAATTCCTCAGGTGAAACAGTATAGAGACTTCCTGGGTTAGGCTGACCTGGAGCAGAAATAATGGGCTCAGTGCTCAGACTCGATGAAGGGGAGGATCCAAGATGTGACAGAGTGGATCTCTATGTATAAAGAAGGCTCTTTCTACAATCTGGAAAGTTGACAGACCTGGGGAGATCCCTCCTGTCCACCTCAGAGCTGAGGTTGCCAAAGAGGAAAGGAGCTGAGGTTGCCAAAGAGGAAAGGACTGAGGCAACCCCAATTTCATGGCCTCCAGAAAGAATCAGACTGGTGTGTAGAGGGCTGAGGCACCAAGAGGAAGGGATGGTTCTGACAGCATCAGAGCTTACCCCAACCCCTCCAACCTAGTGCCAACATCTCAGATCCAAGATCTGCTCTGATCTGATAAGACTGGAACAGGGCTGATCAGGGCAAAAGCCTAAGTCGATGAAGGGGCATTCCTCGGATTGAATGCTGAATCTCTTGGGTATCCTGGATAAAGGGCCTCTGGAGCCACGGGTCATATCAGAGAAGGAGTGTGAAAGGTTTGGGTTCATGGATCCGAGAGGGGATAGATTTGATAAGACCCCCATCTGGGTCAGAGCAGTGAGGAATATGTACATCATTCTGTTCATATTGGCCTCTGTCAAGCTCCTATAAGATCTGGACAAGGCTTAGGAAGCAGCTCTTGAAAGTTTTGAAGGTGTCTGAAATAGCTTGGCTGAAGGTGAAACTGTCCTTATTAAACTCACTGGTGTTTGGCTCATAGCTGTTAGATCTGAGGGCCTAGAATACAACATTGAAGCTGAAGAAGAAGGAAAACTGGCAACTGTGATAACCACCATCAGATCCAAGGGTCTCTGTGGATCCAAATGGGTGGGAAAAGATTTAGGATTTGGGGAAGTCTGTGAATCTGAAGTAGAAGAAGTTGACCTCAGATACAAGGATGTCAGCTCCAAAGTTTTAGCATGCTTCTAAGGACGCTCAGAAGAAGACGTTGGAGATTTTTGTAAGGACCTCTTCCTAGATTTGTCTGAACCATGCAACTTAGAGGAGGGGTTGAGCCCCAGGGGGAAGAGGAAGAAGAGCAGGCAACAACCCTTTTAAAATCAATTTGTTCCATCAGTCCAATATGGCCCAAGGACTGAAAAAGGCACAGATGTCACAGGCCAACCTTAAATGGTCAGAACCCAGGCAATAGACACACTTCTTGTGGCCATCGGAGTTAAGGATCTTGTGCCCACAAAAAGTGCATCTTTTGACGCCGGTAGGCTTTTCAGACATAAATAAACACACACACACACACACACACACACACACACACACACACACACACGCACACACGCACACACGCACACACACACACACACACACACACACACACACACACACACACACACACACACACACATACACACACACACACAGCAATTACCAGAAGAAAAAAATCACAATCTAAACTAACGTTAAAGCAGTAAACACACTTACTTAACTAGAGACAAAAACAGTGTTTTTTTTTTTTTAAGAATAAAGATACCATCAGAAGAGAAATGGACTTTATATATAGAGAAGTAAGCACTCTAATGCCAGCAAATAATGATTACAAATTACTCTAAAAGGAAAAAGAAAGAAAAACCCACTAACACTTTTACTAACTAAAAAGCTATAACTAGGTATTTTAACAATATTAATTTGTAAAAAAAAAAAACAGTGAACAAATAATATTTCTCACTCGTGAGACCAAGGATCTGTGTCTTAGCTGTCAGATGGCAAATGAGATCTGAGGAGTTGGGGATGGTGTAGTACATTATGGGTAAAGGGAGGAGCTTAAGACTAGGATCCAAGTCTTGGAAAGTGGCAGGGTCAGATCCGTAACCCATCAGTGAAGAAGAATGTAAAGGACAACATCAGAGATACTGCTAAACAAAACCTTTCAGTTCTTCATTAGTTTCTTCCCTTATAATTCCAAACTTCCACAGGAATTCCATCTATTCTGTGAGAAATTCCTGTAGATTGTTTATATATCACCATTTTTATCTCATCTCCTCCTACCTTAACTGTGAATAATTGTGTCTTAACTATCTTTAACTGGCATATAATTCTGCCATAAACATTTTCATTTGTACGCTTTCTTGATTTCCACATTTAGCTGCTTAATATGTGAAGACCCGGTGGTACAGCGGTAGCGTTGTTGCCTCACAGCAAGAGGTTCTCCTGTTCGATTCTCGGCTGGAGTGCCTTCTGTGTGGAGTCTGCATGTCCACCCCATGGTCGAGTGGCCTCCGAAAGGCATGCATAAATGGGCATGCCTTCGCTGAAGGTTGGGCATTGGACTGGCAACTCGGCACCATAAAACAAATCTACAAAAATCTACTGCCAAGCATTAGCAGACCAGAGTTCCACTGTGGTGACCCCTAACTGGGAAAAGCCGAAAAGAAAGATGATTTCCACAATATTACTAATACCTCTATGATACCACAGTACAAGCAGAAAATAATTGACTTCAACAATTGTCTAAGTTTCTGGTGTCATTCTAAGGAGATCCAGTAGCTGTCTGCTTGAATGACATGATTGACATACCTCGATGCTTTGCCAGAGATGGCCTGCATCTGTCACCCCTAGGTTTCCGGTTACTGGCTAAGGCTCTTGCCACCCCTATAGTGCCTTTTTAAGGTGGTGTTCCAAAGACCAAATTACCTTGTAAGAGCTATAAATAAATACAATCTGAGGGTCATGCTGCCCAATGCTAGAAGCCTAAATCTCAAGATGCACTTGCTCAAAGCACTTCTCAAAATGGAGAACATCGACATTTGTGCTGTAATGGAGACCTGGTTTAAAGAAGCAGAGAGCACCCCTGCGCTACCAGGCTATAACTCATTCCACACCTTTCAGCCCCAGAACATGGATCAAAGCTCCAAAGGAGATGACATCTCCATATTCATAAAGGATATGCAGACTAGTAGCCCAGCATAATGCATCAGAGATACTTCAGGTACAACTAACAGTGGGAAAGACGGCAACTCAGGTTGTAGCCTGCTATAGGTCCCCAACCGTGTCCCAAGATGTTCACTCCATATTCCTAAACACCCTGGAAATTATTAAGGTCCAACCTAACACTCTCATACTGGGTGACTTCAACTACCCCTGCATCAACTGGGAAAACTACTCATGCACCAATACACTTGGCCCAATGCTTCCTGGACTTCATTAATTCCAATGCACTGGACCAGCTCATTCTTACCCCCCACTAGAGGAAGCAACATCCTTGACCTGGTTATGACTAACATGGACAACCGTTGCTCAACACCAATAGTCAATTCCTCCCTGGTTAGATCTGATCACAAACTAATTGCCATGGAAATCCACATCTCAACCACACCACCAGCAAAGGTAACCACCATGAAAACTTCTCCAAAGCTGACTTTGGGATCCTAAAAACAGAGGTGGATAACTTCACAGCACCCATGCAAATGGAAAATAGGTGCATGACTGCTGAATCATACACCAATTCATTGTACGAACATGTACATAAATGCATGGAACTAGCCATACCCAACAGAACCAAGATGATCTCCTCCAAAAAAAGGAAGCCAATCTTGTCATCTCCTGCCATTAACAAACTCTACAACAGAAGGAAGAAACTGTTGCAGAAAAAGGTAAGTCCCAAGACTGGAAAAACTCCTTTATTAGCCTCAACAAAAAGTTGAGATCCCTCATCAAAACCTCCAAAGCTAGCTATGAAGGCAGAATTGTGGCAGACACTAAAAACAACCACAAAGCCTTCTACAGTTATATCAAGAATCTCCACGACATTAACCAGATTTGTTATGAGTTACTGCACAATGGTACCTCCGATACTGAGCCAACAGATATTGTCAACATACTGGCCAGCAGATTCAGTGCCAGCTTTACCCTCTCTCCTCCCCAAAGGACCAATCACAATACCAGAAGAATGCCAGGCACCCAGCATTACTGCAGCCCAGGTTAAAGCTGCATTGTCCAAGACCAAAAATACAGCTTCCGTTGGACCTGACAACATCTCTGACTGTGTTCTACATGAACTACAAAGTAAACTGGCACCACACCTGTGTGCCCAGTTCAATCATAGCCTCACCTCAGGCTTTGTCCCTACAGAATGGCACACTGCTACAGTCATAAAGGGGGAGTGACTACAAACCCTGGAAATTATCACCCCATTAGCCTGACAAGTCTGATGGAGCACATCATCATCATGGACCTAGTTAGCAAGGATATAGGGAGTCTCCAAACTCTGGATACCAAGCAATTTGGTTTTGTGAAGGGTAGATAATGCCTGCTCAACCTGGTTGACTTCTTTGAGTCAGTCACCAGAGCTGTGGATGAGGGCAAGGCAGTTTACAGCCTACTTTGATCTGGCCAAGGCCTTTGATACCATTCCCCATTCAGGAATTATTGATAGACTCACCAAGCTAGGCATCAATCCCTATATCACTAGGTGGGTGGCAAATTGGCTCACAGATAGAACCTACAGTGTGAAAGTAGCAGACTTCAAGTCAGACTGCCAACCAGTCATGAGTGGAGTCCCACAGGGATCATTCCTGGGTCCTCTCCTGTTTGGCATCTACTTCTCAGAAGTCCAGGCTAACACGGAGGGAACTGACCATGTTCACCGACAATTTCAAGTTGGGAGCCATTATTAACTCCCCAAGTGATGCAGACATCCTAAAGAAAGGCCTCACTGAGACCAGCGACTGGTGTCAAAACCATAGCTTTAAGCTTAATTTTTAAAAAAAATGCGTCGTCATTCCCTTTGGGAAAAACTCAGTTCCCACTAATTACCACATTGATAGTAGTCCATTGAACACTGAAGGCGTTATAAGAGATCTGGGGACACAGGTTAACAGCAACCTCTCCTTCGACCACCACATTACCACTGGGATTAGAAAGTCCTTCTATGTGGCACATCTCACTAACAAGGGTTTTGCATCCAGGAAGAAAGAGGTCACCATCTCTCTCTACTCTTCCCTCATTAGAACAATCATCAAGTATAATACCCCATTTGGTATGTACCTCACTAAACACCTGCAACAGCTAAAAAGGCCACAAAAGTACCTCATGAAGAGGATCCTAGGCCTTAAATATATGCCCTATATGGACAGACTCAAACAACTCCAGCTTTTCTCTGTCTCATATCATCTATTAAGAGGTGGTCTCTACTTGACTTACAAAGCCATTTCGGACCCAGCCCTGTTAGAAATGTTACACCTAAAGAAATCCCAGTCCCTCCACACCACATACTCCAGGGACCTCAACCTCATTACCACAATCAAAAGAACATGCTGGAGGGACAGATTCATAACCCAGAGACTGTCCATGCTCTGGAATAGACTTCCCATGCATGTGAAGCAGAGCACCTCACTGGCCCTTTTCAAGAGAAATCTTGATGAGTGGATGGGAAATAGAAAGTTCACCCTGGGGATCACTCCAGTGCCTCTACTTGATAGAGGCACTGGGAACTAATGGCAACATGATGCCAGGGCACTTCTATGGGCTATGCTTGTAAAGGCTCCAGGTCCATTGGCCTAGTACAAACCTATGAACCTCTACATGATCTGTAGTTATTTTCCTTGTTATAGGGTTCCTGCATTTGGCAACAACTCTTTTTACTTTCTGTTGCATGAGACATTTTGCTAAAGGGTTTTGTGCTCTGGAGCTATTATCAAACAGTTACTTAATAGCAATCTTTCTAAACTCATGTATATTATACAGATAACCCCTTGTTTTCTCTTTAGGGCTCTGCAGTTGCACCTCTGCTTGTTCTGTGAGATTTCCCTCTATTATGCAATACTTTCATTTTTGTCAGTTCCTCTAAGCAATTCTTATTACTTTGTAGCCATATCTCTTTTTCTTTTATTTCTACCCTGTTTTTAAATTCCACTTTTAGTTTATTCCACTCCCCAGCCATATTTTCTGAAGAAGCTTCTATCTTCCCTAATAACATCAAATAATTTCCACTAGCCATTCCTTAAATTCCTCTCTGTTTAACCGATAGGTGGTGAAGTGCCAGTGTCTCATTTTTATTTCATTACCTTGCATTTTTATTTTAGTTATTATTGGTGCATGATTTGAAATTGTCATTGGATGTGTATCGACATTTTTAATTAAATGCACATGTTCATGTCAAATCAAATGTCTGACTAGCCTAGCCCAGTTTTTGCACTATACATAGTGCATCTCCCAGGCTCCTGCTTGTAAATGTTTCATCTCTCTGAGCTCCTACTACTGAATTCACATCTTCCATGCCACATATTTTCATATATTTTTTCAAAAATCTACTGTTTAATATTTTCACTTCTAGGTCCCCCAAATACATTCTCACTGTTGCAAATCACATTCCAGTCTCCACCTATAAGTACTATGCTCTGCTGAAAGCTAATTATTTCTCCCATAATTTTCTTGAGCTCCATTGCAGCAGTTTTACTTGGAATATAAATACATGCCAGAGTAATCCTCCTCCCTTGTTAGTAGCCCCTAACTACTACAATTTACCATTATCTTATTTTCTTCTTCTATCACTGTTCCAGCTTCCCTAGCAATTAATATAAGTACTCCTCTTTTCCTTTGTCCCAGATTTTCTGCTGAATATCCATCCTGTAATCCTTTCTTTGTTTTTTCCAAATGTCTCCTGTAGCATAACTATTTGCACTCTGCATTTCTTAATATAGTTCTATGCTCTTTCTTTTTGTATATATCTGTGAGATCATTCACATTCAGAGATAATATGGAAAGTGCTGCCATTATAATAAGTAGTTATTATTCTTACCTGTTATGTATAACTTTTATAAATGTCTAGTTTCAGCTTTCGTATATGTATGCACTAATGTTTGGCAGGTTGATCTTTTATACAGTTATTTCTTGACATATCCATTTGAACCTATGTCACTTCTTAGAAGACTTTTTTATTTTAATGAAAATCCTCAAACAAAAAAACAACACCCTGAAAACACCCTTATAACATACTAACTTAATACAAACACACAAAACTATGTACATCTTCAAATAATGAGCTGGAGCTTAAACTGTTTTTTGCTGAATAACTGCAGGATTCTTCCCAGTCAGTGTTTTCTACTCACCTTTTCTGGTTGAGAGCTTTTCTCCCTGGGCCTCCACTGAAAATGGGTTCTGCCTAGTCAGACTCTCCTGGTAAACAAATGTAAAATAGATAATTTTTTTTCATGTTGTCTAAATTTCTTCTTTGCTGGCATCTAGGGAGTGCACTGAAGCTAGTAGAAACAAGTATCCTAGATTGACAGGTACATTCACAAGCTTGAATTGACCTATAATGAAGGTTATCCATGCTAAGATGCATGGTATAGACTGTGCTTCTATTTACACTAGGTGCTGTCTGTTTTTATCTTATGTTTACTCCTCTACCAGATGTAGAAAAAAACTTGAATGCTTTCAGAAAACATTATCTTTTAGAAATGCAAAGAAAAATATATTGTTTTTATTACCCTCTTATCAGAAACCTGAGAACCAGAAGCACATTTGCCTTCAGCTACAAGATTTTCATGTTGCACTGTAAACATTTGTGTGCTAAAGGAAAACTTTTCATTGCATTCAATGTTATTTTTATTTTGCTTCAATCCACATAAAACATGTTAGATCAATCTAAGGGTCTTACTCCAGTCATTCCCCTATACAAAAGTTAGAAAAAGCATATATAATTTTACTTATATCATGCTCTGTAACTTTTACAACCTCTTCTTCACCTCAATGATGTAAAATTACAGCCTATTTTCTTAAACATGCTTTTATCCATGCTTTCTTCTCTTTTGCACTGCAGTGCCTACATTTCTTAGAAGTACACAAGAAGAAAGAAAGAGCAAAGAAAAAGGACACCTGTTTACCTTAGCATCCCTATAACACATAAAATAACTGGAAACAATATAACATGAAGTATATGTCATATTTTATAAAATATAATGTTAAGAAGAAAAAAAATCATGTTTCTTACAGTTACCTGTTTCCATCCTTTTCTTCCTTCCTTAATGCATTTCCAGATATTAATGACATGAAGTAGAGCATATGCTTTGGAGTCCACTACAAAGCATATGCTCTACTTCATGTCATTAATATTTGGAAAAGTTTAATAAAATCAAAGAAGTCTAATATTTCCAAGTTTTCTTGTTCCAACATATTTCACAACTGTGATTGATGCTTTGTAACCCCACATTTATTCATTCATTTCTGAGTTTCTGGCTTTCTTCCTGTTGAACTCCCAGCTTCAGTTGTTGGCTTATTTGAAATGCACTCCTGGTTCTTCTCATCAGTTCCTGTTCTTTTTGTCTGTCTCTCAAGCATTTTCTTTTAGAATATTGGAAAAGGCCACATTGGCATAGCCTCTCTATGAACTTTATTATCAGAAGAATAAGAAGCAGAGTCCCCTTCAGTTTGATAACTCACTTCTTGTTGGACAGAATTTTGGATATCTTACTTAGCATTTTTTGTATAAATATGATTTCAACCTGCCAGGAAAAAATATTCTGAAGATAGCTGGATACAGCAGCTTGAATCTCATGCCTGCTTCTCAACATTCCCTGATTGATGGAATACATTTACTTTCTGTCTGGTGTACAGTGAGTAATCATTTTCCACAAACACTCCGTCTCCATCGTTTAGTACTTTGTCCTTCTGCCTCATTAGAATCAACTATTTCTGCTGGTAGAATTGTATCTTTGCTATTAGAAGTCTTTGCTGCTTTCTCATGGCCAGATTGGGAGCATACACATGATGTACCCTTTCAATTAACAACCCCTGCTGTGGAATACCAGTGCAGTTGCTTATTTCTGCTTTCATACAACTAATACAGTCTATTCCTTCCAGTTTCTCTGGTACAGCAGAAAATCTCAGGTTTTCCCTCCATGCTCTGTCCTCTAATTCTACCATTTTTTGAAATAGCTCTTTTTGAGTAGTCTCATATTCAGTCAGCCTTTTTTTCGTTTTTACCTCTGATATTTGTAATTTTATCACTTCATTTGAATAACTATTTAAAACATTTCCATTGTTTCTAGCCTTTTGCTATTTAAGTCTATATACTCCATCAGTATTTCATTTGTTTTAATCAGCGGTGAGGACATATGATTTATTTTTCCTTTAGATTACTGGAAGTCATGTCTTGCATCAAAGCTGGAGCTTAAACTGCTTTTTGCTGGACAATTGCAGGATTCTTCCCAGCCAGTGTTTTTTCCTCAACTTTTTGATTGATAGCTTTTCTCCGTGTGCATCCACTGAAAATGCATTTTGCCTAGTCAGACTCTCCTGGTAAACAAATGTAAAATAAAAATATTTTCTTTCAGACTATCTAAATTTTTTCTTTGCTGGCATCAGGCAGTGCACTTACTAGCCAGTAACTCTAATTTACCCCAAAAGACACATTCACTGGCTCTTTCTGAATTTGTTTTCACATTGGAAGAGATGAAATTAAGTTGTTATTCAGTGTGTAGACATCTTGAAAGTTCTCTTATTGTATATTTTGTTGATACTGGGTTCTACCAGATGGATTATATCTTATGGGGACTGAGGTCTAAAAGTTATCTTAAAGGTGGATATAGAATTTATCCCATGAAAATTGGAAAATATCTAAGGGAAAATGGAATTTGAATTTCATCAGATGAAAGGTTAGCTGGAGTAGCTTTGCCTTGGAGTAGTCTCTGAAAATGGAGGTATTTTGAGGTAACTCCCATTTCACACCTAGTGTAAATGTTACTGTACAATGGTCAGATTTGACTACTGACTTGGTAACTGTTGGCTCTGAGTTTAGGGGCACTATATTTGAGAGAATCAGTTCTAATATTGTTGTGCTTCTCATTGGCAAATAGGCTAGTTGGTCCAAGGAGTTGACACTGATGAAATACAGTGATCTTTTCACCTACATTTGTTGTGGTTCCCAAGGTAATGGAAGAATAGCTGAAGTCATCCTAGAGGATAGTGTTTAGTTCTATGGTAATAGATACCAGTTTTCTAATGGTCTGCCAATGCC